>NW_027045157.1:0-69842 GCF_028017835.1 Emys orbicularis
GTGTGGGTACCCCCAAACGCCCCCCCCCCAGCACTCATTCTTACTCATTGGGGGCACTTGACCTGTGAGCTCCACCCCACCCCATCAAGATCCAGTGTCTGGGATGCTGGGACCCAGGCATCCGGGCATGCATTCCCTTTGGAGGTGGGATTCTAGGGACCCAGGCATCTGGAGGCTCTGGTCCCCCGAGCACACTGGGAACCCAGGCGTCTGGGGGCTCTGCTCCTAGCCCCCCTACCCCCCCCCAGAGCGGGGCGGGGGAGGGTTGGTCAGTGATGCTGTTGGTCCGGACCGGGTGCCCAAAGAAACGGTCGTGACCGGGCTGGTGCCAGGCGGGTGCTGGTTCACATGGACCTAGGGGCTGATCCCGTGGGGTTTCTGCCACATGGGGGCCGGTGGGAGCGTAGCTGCCGGTTCCCCCAGATTGTCTGAGAAACAGGGTGGCCTGGGAGCGTGCTGTGTCCCCTTGTCTGGGGTCCTGTCCGTCCCTCCCTTCAAAACCCTGTAGTCTGCCCCATCCCTGTGTCTCTTTCTCCTGCTTCCCAGAATACCGTGCTCTCTCTCCAGCTACCATCTGCTCACACGCCCTCTGCCCTCAGAGCAGGGTTTGAGCCCCTAATGGATCTCATGCATCCCCCCGGGGCGCGAGGAAATGTTTAAATCAAGGCCGGCTGCGTCTCTAAGACACCTGCAGGGGTTAATTCAGGGCCGATCTCACGCCTGTGTTCTACAGGGGGTGTCTTTTGGCCTTGGGATCTATGAATTGCTGTCTTTGTGTAGCTGGGGAAACTGAGGCACGGGGTAGCCTCGCCTAACATCACATGGGGTGTCTGGCGCAGAGCCGGGATTGTGAACCAAGGTCCTCTTGCGTCCTCATCCGGTGTCCTGAGAGACTGGGCCATCCTATCTCTCAACACGGCTTCGCAGGGGGCTGGGAGATGGAGGGAGGGGTGGGTGGTGGGGCTGGGAGGGGTCACTGCTGCCCCCTCCTGGAGGGGATGAGCCCTGTTCTGCACCGGGGGGGGGGGGCGGATTTATTCAGTCTCGTTATGTGCTCATTGCATGAGGGGAAAATCTAGCCCCCTCAATAGTGATTAAATAGTTAACGCTGACAGGGGCTTTAATGTTGACACCCCAATTAGAGTAACAGGCTCCCCCCCTGCGAGCGATTGGCTCAGGTTCAGGCTGCGTCGGTTACGCTTGGGGCAGTTCACACCTCTGTGAGCGATCGGCTCAGGCTCTCAGCACATTCAGGCAGCGTGGCTGCGTCGGTCACGCTCCGGGCAGTTCACACCTCTGCGAGCGAGCGATGGAGCCTGCTGACCTACCAACCCACTCTCTCGTCCCCTCAGTTCTTGTACGGTGGGGTATTGAAACTGAAGACATTCCCCCTTTTTATCCTGGAGGGCAAATACGGCTTCCTCCGGGTCACTGGACAGCTTGGAAGAGCCCAGCCCCTGCTGCTTTAAGATCTTAGTCATGCCGGGTCGGCGTCTAATCGTGATTCGGTGCCTTGGGCTGCAGCGCCAGCATTTGGCAACATCGGGCCGGTGCTGGCGGGGAGGTTTTGGCCTAGATGGTACTATGTGTGTGTGTCCCTTGGTGTCCCTGCTGCCCCCTGCTGGAGAGGATGAGTCCCGCTCTGGGCGTGTGAGCGTGCGCTCACTAGATGGTGCTAGAGCGTAAGAGACACAATTCACCAGGTGAGCAAGTGAAACTAACTAGCTTCAGCATGGGACCCTAGCAATGGTGAAAAGTGAACTGTGTGTTGCTGTAGCATCTAGGAGCCCAGTCCTGCCCCAGGACCTCATTGTTCTGGGTGCGCGACAGGATATATTCGGTGTATTTTGGTAGTATGCAGGAGCTCCGTCCTGGACTGGGACCCCCTTGTGCCAGGTGCTGTATGTTATCTATTAGGTGTATTACGGTAGTGTGTGGGGGGGAGGGGATTGTGCCAGGTGCTTTATGTTATCTATTAGGTGTATTACGGTAGCACCCAGGACACGCTTCCCCCCTTGTGCCAGGCGCAGTATGTTATCTATTAGGTGTATTACGGTAGCACCCAGGACACGCCGCCCCCTTGTGCCAGGCGCAGTATGTTATCTATTAGGTGTATTACGGTAGCACCCAGGACACACACCCACACCCACCCCTTGTGCCAGGCGCTGTATGTTATCTATTAGGTGTATTACGGCAGTGCCCGGTGGGAGGGCCTTGCGCCAGGCACGGTATGTTATCTATTAGGTGCATTACGGCAATGCCCGGTGGGAGGGCCTTGCGCCAGGCGCTGTATGTTATCTATTAGGTGTATTACGGCAGTGCCCAGTGGGAGGGCCTTGCGCCAGGCGTGGTATGTTATCTATTCGGTGTATTACGGTAGTGCCCCCAGGGGAAAGCGCTGTATGTTATCTATTAGGTGTATTACGGCAGTGCCCGGTGGGAGGGCCTTGCGCCAGGCGCGGTATGTTATCTATTAGGTGCATTACGGCAATGCCCGGTGGGAGGGCCTTGCGCCAGGCGCTGTATGTTATCTATTAGGTGTATTACGGCAGTGCCCAGTGGGAGGGCCTTGCGCCAGGCGTGGTATGTTATCTATTCGGTGTATTACGGTAGTGCCCCCAGGGGAAAGCGCTGTATGTTATCTATTAGGTGTATTACGGCAGTGCCCGGTGGGAGGGCCTTGCGCCAGGCGCGGTATGTTATCTATTAGGTGTATTACGGCAGTGCCCGGTGGGAGGGCCTTGCGCCAGGCGCGGTATGTTATCTATTAGGTGTATTACGGCAGTGCCCGGTGGGAGGGCCTTGCGCCAGGCGCGGTATGTTATCTATTAGGTGTATTACGGTAGTGCCCCCAGGGGAAAGCGCTGTATGTTATCTATTAGGTGTATTACGGCAGTGCCCGGTGGGAGAGCCTTGCGCCAGGCGCTGTACAAACGCAGACCAGAGAGAGACTCCCCGATCCCGCAGCCTGAACCCAGCCCTACCCCGGCCGCAGTGAGGTGGAATTACCGTTGTCCCTCCCCCGGCCCAGCGGACCTGCCCCCGGCATCGCGTGGCTCTGGGTCGCGCAGGGCACTGGCGGAGATGTGGGTGAATCGTGCTGCTCGCCTGTTGGTTCGGGGCGAGACCCGTTCCAGGCGGAGTAACATGGGTCGGGAAGAGAGGCTCGGGCCGGGCCGGGTCTCAGTCACACGTGGCAGCGCGGGGTATTGCTGGGGTAACTCGCTGACAGACAGACCCGTCACCCATCCCTACAATCCAGGCGCGAAGGTGCCCACACGTAGGCCGACTGTCTCTCGGTTGTTGGCAGCTTGTCTAGCTGCACGTGCCACCTGTTGAGTTGGGCTGTTGCAGGGGATTGTGGGATGTCGCTTGGCCTAAGTGAAAACCCGCCAGGCGTTCCCGTAACGGGGTCTGGTTTGTCTAGCCGGGCGGGGGGTCCCCAATCCGGGCTGGCTTCACAGGGCCTGGCACTCAGGGGAAACCCCACCCCATCTGGGCTATGGGTCCTGTGGGATCTCCTCTCCCCGGGGCTGGGATCCCCCCAGCTGAGATCGGGGAAGGGGGACTGGAGGGGGTGCCTGGGACTGTACACGTTTGTGATGGACGTCTCCTACCTCAGGTCCATTAATGCTTAATGTGGCGAGCCAAGATGGGGGGCCTGGTCCCACAGCTGAAGTGGGGGGAGGGCTTTTCCAGGGCAGCATGGGGGGGATTTGTGTGGGGCTGGCCGACCCCCTTTCCCACTCGAGGGCCAGACAGAATCTGATCTGTAACCCAATCCGTCCCGACATCACTGCGAGCGCCCGGGCCGTGGGGTGATCCCCAGACGCAGCCGGGGGGCATCAGCTGGGCCGCTGAGCTTAGCCCTTCCAGGGGCTTGAGCTTGGATCCTGGCTCCCAGCCCCTCTCCCGCCCCCCCCCCCCCGCTGCCGCTCTAACCACTAGGCACCAGTGCTCCGTAATACACCATGTACGTACCCTACGTTGTGCCAGAGACTGGGGGCCTGGGCTCTGAGCGGGGGCCTTAGGAGCTGGGAGACAAGGTGGCTGGGCAGGGGAGTCAGGGCTGGGCGTTAGGGGGCGCTCTCCCCTGGCAGTCAGGGCCAGGCGCTGGGGGGCAGGTGAGGGGCTGGGCAGGGGAGTCAGGGCCAGGCACTAGGGGGCGCTGGGCTGTGGGGAATGGGCTGTGGGGCTCGGCCGGAGTCGCTCTTCCCTGGTAGTCAGGGCCAGGCGCTGGGCGGTGCCATGGGCAGGCGGGGGCGGGGAGCTCGGCTGTGGGGCGGGGGGCTTGGTGGGAAGTGCCATGGGCAGGTGTGGCGGGGGGCTCGGCCAGGGGGCGCCGTGGGGTGAGGGGCTCGGCCAGGGGGTGCCATGGGCAGGCGGCGCCGTGGGGCAGGGAGCTCGGCCGTGGGGCGCCGTGGGGCTGGGGGCTTGGCGGGCGGCTCGGCGAGCAGCGCCGTGGTAACTTGCTGACGGGCGTTCTCTTGTCTCCAGCAGGAGAACAGGTTTGAGAAGTCGCTGCGGGAGAAGAAAGGTTTCATCATCAAGCAGATGAAGGAGGATGGGGCTTGTTTATTCCGGGCTGTGGGTAAGTCGGGGGCGGGGGGGATGTGGGGCACCCCTGTCCTGGGGGGGGAGCAGCCTGATCTCCTTCCCAGCCCTTCTGGGATAAGTTGGGGGAGCAGGTCAGGGTGGGGATGGGGGTCAGTGTTGGGGGGGCTGGTGGTCATGGGGACCTGCTGGGGAGCAGGTCAGAGTTGGGGTTCAGGCGTGATGGATGGGGGGATTTGGGGCAGGGTTGGGGGTGTCATAAGGAATGGGTTTGGGGGTCAGAGTTGGGGGGCATGAGAGAGGATTGGGGGGTCAGGGGTGGGGGCCTGTGCGGAAGCCGTAAGAACGGGGTGTAGTAGGGTCAGGTTTGAGGGGGCTAGGGTCCCTGTGGCGAGATCGGGTGGTTCCGCTAGGCCTTCACCCCGGGTTCCTGGAAAGTGGGTGCGGGGGGTGGGGGGTGTTCTTTGCTGCCTGCCAGCCGTTTTCAGGGTGATCTCTGAGTTGTGGGGTTCGTGGCCCCCAGGGCCTTGGCTCTGGGTTGGACAAAGCGGGGGACAGGGGGTGGCTTTCAGGAGAGACTGTATGATGGTCAATCGGGGTCAGGCAGATCCCTCGAGGTGGGACCCCCGGCCAGGACTGGGGCCCCCATCGCGCTTGGCGTGGCGCAAATACCTCGCGAGAGACAGACCCTGCCCCAGACGGGCTTCCTGTGGGTGCTGACAAGGGGCGCGAGGGGAAATCAAGGCACGAGGGGCGGAGCTGGGGATAGGAGCCAGGAGTCCTGAGTCCCAGCCCTTCCCCACGAGTCCACACCGCCCCTGGGAGAAACAGGGAGCCCTGGCGCTGCGGGGTGCCCCGCTGCAGGGTGAGGGGCTGGGTGGGGGGTGCTCTCCCCTGGCCGGCAGGGCCATGCTGGGGGGGGGATGCGGTGCTGCGGGGGGGCAGGGCAGGGGGCGCTCACCCCTGGCCGGCAGGGCCGTACTGTGGGGCCCTGGGTGTGGGGCGCTCACCCCTGGCCGGCAGGGCCATGCTGGGGGGGACGCCGTGCTGTGGGGGCCTGGGTGGGGGGCGCTCTCCCCTGGCTGGCAGGGCCATAGTACGGCCCTGCGTGTGGGGCGCTCGGCCCTGGCCGGCAGGGCCATGCTGTGGGGGACGCCGTGCTGCAGGGGGCAGGGCAGGGGGCGCTCACCCCTGGCCGGCAGGGCCGTACTGCGGGGCCCTGTGTGGGGGGCGCTCGGCCCTGGCCGGCAGGGCCATGCTGGGGGGGGGCGCCGTGCTGCGGGGGATGGGGCAGGGGGCACTCTCCATGTCAATCATTGGCCTTCTATTGATTGACATCTCTAATCCCTAAATCCATCTTTGTCCCGCCCCCCAGGCCCTATGATCAGCTGCTCATTTGACCCATAGGTGTGTATGACGCCCCCTATATGGAGGGGCGGAGAATCAGTGACCCTGCCCCTTTCCCAGAACTCTGTTCTCCTCCCCGCCCCCCCAGAGGTGGGGGATTCCTTGATCGGGGGCCCCCCGATGGGCTGGGTGCTGCAGAGAGATTTGGGGTACACCCCGAATGTGACCGAACATAAGAACTGGGGGTAGTGCACAGCCTGCCCTCCCCAGAAGGGGCTACATCTCAGCACTGGGCGAGCCATCCCTGCAGGGGGTTATGTGCAGCTGTTCCCCAGCTGCCCCTCCCCAGAGGCGGCTGCATCTCAGTCCCACAGGCATGAAGTTTGTTACCCTGTCGATGCCTTTTCCCGTGTGACCAGCAGGGGGCAGCACAACCCTGGCATTGCCTTCTCCTCTGCGGGTCTCCTCTCAAGCCCACACACCCGCTTGCTTCTGCCATAAACAGCCTCCCTTCCCCCGGCCAGTGCCTGCTCCCCACCCCTCCTATCACCCCTGACGCAGCAAAGCGGGGCTGCAGATTGTCCCGTGCCGCTGCGGGTGGGGGGAGCAGGGCACAGGTGGGGGCGGTGGGGGGGGAGAATGAGCCAGGCCAGCATGATCTGTGGGTTTTTTTGGGAGGGGGGAGTAGTTTGAGGTAGGTGTAGAGAGAACCCAGGAGTCCTGGCTCCCAGCCCCCCCTGCTCTAACCCACTAGACCCCACTCTTCTCCCAGAGCCGGGGAGAGAACCCAGGAGTCCTGGCTCCCAGCCCCCCCTGCTCTAACCCACTAGACCCCACTCTTCTCCCAGAGCCGGGGAGAGAACCCAGGAGTCCTGGCTCCCAGCCCCCCCTGCTGTAACCCTCCAGCCCCCCCCCCCCCCTCGCAGCGCCGGGGAGAGAACCCAGGAGTCCTGGCTCCCATCGCTGGCGCTGGCTTGGCAGGGGGCTGGCGTGGCTGCTGAGTCGTGGCAGGGTTTTGCTGAGTCAGAGGAGGTTTTGCAGCATCATGTTTTGCTCCTGCTCTGCCCAGGCCTGGCAAGGCCTTGTCAGTGGTCGCTGCTCTCCAGACTCAGCCGCCCGGAGGGCCCCGCCCGGCCTCCGAACTAGAGCAAGGCGCCTTCCCACACCGCAGCTGGTCTCTCTGCCAGCAGTGGTGCGGCCATGGGGACAGAACACAGGCGTCCTGGCTCCCAGCCCCCCACCCCTTCTATCCCTTTAGACACACTCCCCTCCCAGAGCCGGACAGAGAACCCAGGAGTCCTGGCCCCCAGCCCCCCCTGCTGTAACCTCTAGAGGCACTTCCCACCTGCTTAGATTAAAGGCAGCCCTTGCCTCTCGTCAATTACACCTACATTTTCCCAGCAGCACGTCAGTTTCCTTCCTCTTTTGATGGGTTTTCCACCTGCCCCCCATGTGGAACATTCCCTGCCCCGAGCATCAGCACCCGTCCCACACATCCTCCCTGGGTTAGAGGGGGGCTGGGAGCCAGGGCACCTGGGTTCTCTCCCCGGCACTGGGAGGGGAGTGGGGTCTGATGGTTAGAGCAGGGGGGGGCTGGGAGCCAGGACGCCTGGGTTCTCTCCTTGGCTGGGGGAGGGGGTCTCGTGAGCACCGAGAAGTGACTGAAACCCCGGTATTAGAAAGCATTTGTGGTGTGAGGGGTGGGGGAATTTCAACCACCCTGTTTTGAGAGAAACTGAAACTCGCAGGCCGATAAGGGGGAAGGCAGGTGACTGCTGCTCTAGCTCCGTTCTCAGTAACGCCCCACCCCCAGCGGCCCTTCACCCCTAACGTTTAGCTGCCCCCAGGGGAAAGTCTTCACCCCTGCATTAGTGTCAGCCCTTCCCTGACTCACTTAGCACTGTTTGTACGGCCACAGTGCCACTGGGGAACCAGGGAGAGAACCCAGGAGTCCGGGGTCCCAGCTCTAACCCACCAGCCCCACTCCCCTCCCAGAGCCGGGGAGAGAACCCAGGAGTCCTGGCTCCCAGCCCCCCCTGCTCTAACCACTAGACCCCACTCCCCTCCCAGAGCCGGGGAGAGAACCCAGGAGTCCTGGCTCCCAGCCCCCCCGCCCACTGGGCCCATAGGACCTTCCTCCCTGTTTCTACTGCTTCATCTTCCATTCCAAAGGACCCCTAAGGCCGGCTCCCTGGGCGCTGAGCTGCAGCCACCTCTGGGGCAGGGGAGCCGGGGAACGGCCGCGCAGTGGGGTGGGCGCGCTGAGGGAGCGGGGGGGGGGCGGAAGCACCGCATGCACCACTGGCCGGCCTGCCTTCGCGGTTACTGACTTTTCCTCTTCCTCCAGCCACAATGGGGAATTTGGCTGCTAAGAATAGCTGGCACTTTACATACACTGGGCCCCTCCCGCCCCTGGGGGGTAACTGCTTTCCCCCGCCACAGCAGAGGGTGAGGAGCAGGTAATGACCGAAGCAGGGATAGGACCCTGATGTGCTGACACTCCCATGCTCTAACCACTAGACCCCAGTCTCTCCCAGAGCCAGGGAGAGAACCTGGCTCCCAGCTCCCCCCATCCTCCCAGAGCCAGGGAGAGAACCCAGGAGTCCTGGCTCCCAGCTCCCCCCACCCTCCCAGAGCCAGGGAGAGAACCCAGGAGTCCTGGCTCCCAGCTCCCCCCACCCTCCCAGAGCCAGGGAGAGAACCCAGGAGTCCTGGCTCCCAGCTCCCCACACCCTCCCAGAGCCAGGGAGAGATCCCAGGAGTCCTGGCTCTCACTACATTCATAGCTCCAGTAGTGAGTGTTGACTTGGAGCTAGAACTATTGCCCAGCTGCCCTGCCCCAGAGGTGGCTGCATCTTGGCGAGCAATTTCTAAATCCCTTTAAGATGTGCGATCCTTTTGGGTGTCCCCCCCCGTGTACTGTTAACCCTGCGTTGCCAGGTGCATTTGTAGATTTCACACTCGCCCACGTGGGTTGATTCCCCAAAGAGCAGTTAATTTGTTTGGCTGGAAACCCGGACAGAGGTCTGAGAGGGCTGCGGCGAGGTGGTCAGAATAAATCTACGGAGAGATGGCTGCTGAGGTAGCCGGGGAGCCATCAGTGTAGTCCGGGAGAGAGCAATCACTCCCATCCTCGATACGTCTATTAGTCAGTAGGTGAGAATTTCAATCCGGGGGGAGACGCTTTTTGACTGGCGCAGCGTGATCTGGTGACACGGTGACAGCGCCGGGCCCCGGACGCCTGGGTTCTATTCCCAGACGGGCTGGGTGAACTTGGGCAGCCCTGCTATCGGTGCCTCCCGCGTTTGTCTGTGTCGACTGGAAACTCTCCAGGGCCGGGACTGTTTCTCGCTGTGTGTCTGCGCAGCACCCGCCCGGTGCCTGGCCTAACAGGAACCCCCGTCTTGGTTTGGGCAAGGGGTCTGGGTAGTGCCCTGTGCGATGGGGCCTGATCTTGGTCAGTGGGGCCTGTCCAGCACCGAGCGAAGACCGAGGCACTGATCTCACTTGGGTGGGACATGGGGAGCGGGTGGGGCTCTGATCTCTCCCCGGGGGGGGCCTGTCTGTGCAGCACCTGGCATAACGGGAGTCCCCCGTCTCAGCGGGCACTTGTAGGAGCCCCTGTTATACAAGGTGTGTCCATCGTGGTTTGGGAACCCGTTGTGCCGGGCGCGGTGCATGGTATATTAGGTGTATTACGGTAGCGCCGTTGTGCCGGGTGCGGTGCGTGGTGTATTAGGTGTATTACGGTAGCGTCTCGGCATTCTGGGTTGTCAGGCGCTGTACATTATTCGACATGTTTCAGTAGCGTCTGGAGATGGCGCGCTCTGGGCCGTGGAGGGGAAAGCAGACGGGAACCGGGAGCCTGTGCCGCTCAGCGCTGTCGCTTGCCAGCTGGATGCCGGACCGGCGCGGTGAACCCAGTTCTGGCCCTTGGCCGAAAACTCTCAGTCTCACGCGCCGAGACCAGCGTCCGTTCGGGGCCATCAAAACCCCTTGGCCCCTTTCAGGGCGATGTGCTCCCGGACGGGGGCCCCCCGGTTCTTTTCACTCGGTTCAGCTTCCAGTTCCGAACAGCGGCTCTCCTCCAAGTGGCATTTCTCTGCTTCGCAACCCTTCCTGCACCGCCCCTTTCTCGCCGGGACGGGAGCAATTCCCCAGCTTCCCAGGGCCCCGCGCTGGGGTTCCTTCGGGGCGTACGAGAGAACCAGCCCGTCTGGCCTCGGGAGCCATGAATTTCGGGTTTTGGCAAGTCTCTGTATTCAGCCCAAGTGAGCCGCGCTCGGCCCGTCTCCTCCACTGAGATCAGCTCCCTGTTCCTGGACCGCGGCTCCGAGGCGGGAGGGTGACGCGCCGGGGGCCTGGGCTGGAGGCGTCGTGGGCGGGAGTCGGAGGGGAGATGACAGCGAAGAATTGGGGGGCTCGGCCGCGAGGAGCCGCCAAAGGGACGACAAGCGGCTGCCGCTGGAGGGGCTAGAAAAGGGGATTGTTGGTTTGGCCTCGTTTGGGGCAAATCGCGTTCCCCCTCTGGTCTGGGGGGTCTGTCAGCAGGCAGGGGACCTGGCGGGGGGCGGAGTGGGGGGTGACGCGGGCTCGGGGGGAGGAGTTTCCTGGCTTCTCTTGCGCCCCTGGGCATTTCCGCAGCCGGCTAAACTCTGGCGCTCAATGTACAGCAGGCAGAACGGTGCCCTGAGCAGACCTAGCGATCTCGCTCGGGGACCTCCCTGCTCCAGGCATCATCAGTGAGGGAGAGAACCCAGGAGTCTGGGCTCCCAGCCCCCCCGCTCTAACCCACCAGCCCCCACTCCCCTCCCAGAGCCAGGGAGAACCCAGGAGTCCTGGCTCCCAGCCCCCCTGCTCTAACCCACCAGCCCCCACTCCCCTCCCAGAGCCAGGGAGAACCCAGGAGTCCTGGCTCCCAGCCCCCCCGCTCTTCTGCAGTTCTGGAGGGGAGTGGGGTCTAGTGCATTGGGTGGGGGGTGGGGGAAGCTGGGAACCAGGACTCCTGGGTTCTGTTCTTTGTTTCACTCTCAAGTCTGGCTGTTGTTTGCCTCAGTTGCCCTTAGCTCTGGCCCCGCCTCCTAGTAACTGGGGGGGGGAATAGTGGGGGGGGCAAACAGCTGTGGTCTTTCGCTTCCTGTTTTCGTGTGCCCCTTCGCAGCCCGCAGCGCGTTTTTGCCGAGCGTGGGTATAAATAACGTATGGGCCGACCGCAGCGCAGGCTTCTGGGAAACCCAGCGGGTCCCCATGTGACTGACGGGAGCTGCCGGCCAAGGCCCCCCCCCAACACCCCTCAAAACCCACATCCTTGTTTACATTGCAGCGGGGGGCGGTGAGTCACTCGCTCCCATGATGCGGCACTCAGCACTTCAAGGTGCTAGGCCTCATGGGGTACCCTGTACACCAGCTGGATCCAGGACAGGCGGGGAACCCAGGAGTCCTGGGCCCTAAGCTGCTCTGCTCCAACCCACTAGACCCCCTTCCTTCCCAGAGCCGGGGAGAGAACCCAGGAGTCCTGGCTCCCAGCCCCCCCCAGCTCTAACCACTAGCCTCCACTCCCCTCCCAGAGCCGGGGAGAGAACCCAGGAGTCCTGGCGCCCAGCTCCCTGCTCTAACTCCAGTGTCTAGTGGTTAGAGCCGGGGGCTGGCAGTCTGTAATTAGGAGTTTGCCTTTTTGATTTCCTTGCACTCCAGGTGGCATCTCCCCGGACAGGTCTCCTGGATCAGTGCCAGGGTTAGACAGGAGACAGAGGGTGGGAGTGAATGGTCGGTGTTCAGACTGGGGAGCGGTAAATAGCGGGGTCCCCCCGGGGGCTGCGCCGGGACCCCCCGGGGGCTGCGCCGAGACCGGTGCTGTTCAACACATTCCCAAAGGGGCAAACGGGCAGTTTGCAGCCGATACCAAACGACTCGAGAGAGTCGAGTCCCTGGCAGCCAGCGAAGAGCTAGAAAGGGACGTCCCCAAACCGGGCGAGCGAGCGGAATTCAGCGTTGAGACACGCAAAGGAAACTGGATCCCAGCCATGCCCCCAGACCGCTGGGGTGGAAATTCGCTCTTCCCGCTCCAGGAGCAGAGCTCGGCGGCACGGTGAAAACAGCCGCTCAACGTGCCGCGTACTAGGAACTGTGAGCAGAGGGATAGAGAATATCCTAGTGCTGCTCTGGGAACACCTTGAAGGCGGCGCCCAGGTGCGGTCGCCCATCGCAAACCAGATCTATTCGAAATGGAAAAGGTGCAGAAAAAGGCAACAAAAAGGATGGGGGGATGGAACAGCTGCTGTACGGGGCGAGATTGAAGAGCCGGGGCCGGTTCGGCTGGGAAAAGAGGCGACTAAGGGGGGATGTGACAGAGGTCTATAAAATCACGACGGGGCTGGGAATAGTGAACAGGGGAATGTTCTTCACCCCTTCGTGTAACACACGAACTAGTGATCTGCTGAGGAAATGAACAGGCAGCAGGTTTAAAACAGACGACAGGAAGTATTTCTTCACCCAACGCTGTCGACCTGTGGAACTCCTTGCCAGGGGATGTTGTGCAGGCCGGGACGATCACTGGGTTCAGAAAAGAGCTAGCCAAGTTCCTGGAGGGGGGTCCGTCAGTGGCTGTTAGCCAGGATGGGCAGGGCCGCGCCCCCCGCTCCAAGTGTCCCTAGCCTCTGACGGCCAGCTGCGGAGACTGGGCGATAGAGGCTGGATAACTCGGGAATTGCCCTGTTTGGTTCATTCCCTGTGCAGCGCCTGATGCCAGGCAAGACGCAGGCTGGATGGGCCCTGGGTCTGCCCCACTGTGGCCATTCGTGATGTCCCCCCACCCCCCTGCGTCTCCTGTTCCATCTCCCGACACCCCTCTCCTCTCTTCCAGCTGATCAGGTCTATGGAGACCAGGACATGCATGAAGTGGTCCGGAAGCACTGTATGGACTACCTGGTGAGCGGGGGTGGGGGGACAGAACTCCAGGGATCCCCAGGGTGGCCACCTTAGCGTCTTCCCCTGTGGCAGGCCCCACGGGCCCCATGTCCCATTCCTTGCCCCCCTGAGCCAGCCAGTCCCTGCCCTGGAGCCGGAGGGGAGCCGGCGCCCCCTAGAGGGGACAGGCCCCAGCCCCATTCCCTGCCCCCTTGAGCCAGCCAGTCCCTGCCCTGGTGCCGGCTTCCCCCCCCCCCCCACCAGAGGGGACAGACCCCTGCCCCATTCCCCACCCCCCTGAGCCAGCCAGTCCCTGCCCTGGAGCCGGAGGGGAGCCGGCGCCCCCTAGAGGGGACAGGCCCTAGCCCCATTCCCTGCCCCCTTGAGCCAGCCAGTCCCTGCCCTGGCGCCGGCTCCCCCCCCCCCCCCCACCAGAGGGGACAGACCCCTGCCCCATTCCCTACCCCCCTGAGCCAGCCAGTCCCTGCCCTGGCGCCGGCTCCCCCCCCCCCCCCACCAGAGGGGACAGGCCCCAGCCCCATTCCCTGCCCCCCTGAGCCAGCCAGTCCCTGCCCTGGGGCCGGATGGGAGCCGGCACCCCCCAGAGGGGACAGGCCCCAGCCCCATTCCCCGCCCCCCTGAGCCAGCCAGTCCCTGCCCTGGGGCCGGATGGGAGCCGGCACCCCCCAGAGGGGACAGGCCCCAGCCCCATTCCCCGCCCCCCTGAGCCAGCTAGTCCCTGCCCTGGCGCCGGATGGGAGCCGGCGCCCCCTAGAGGGGACAGGCCCCAGCCCCACTCCCTGCCCCCCTGAGCCAGCCAGTCCCTGCCCTGGCGCCGGCTCCCCCCCCCACCAGAGGGGACAGATCCCTGCCCCATTCCCCGCCCCTCAGCCAGCCAGTCCCTGCCCTGGCGCCGCCCCCCCCCCCTCCGGGGACAGGCCCCTGCCCCATTCCCCGCCCCCCAGCCGGCCAGTCCCTGCCCTGTATCACAGTCTCTCTCCGGCCTCGGGGCCGCCCCCTGCAGATGAAGAATGCCGATTACTTCTCCAACTATGTGACTGAAGATTTCACCACCTACATCAACCGGAAGCGGAAAAACAATTGCCACGGCAACCACATTGAGATGCAGGCCATGGCGGAGATGTACAACCGGCCCGTGGAGGTGTACCAGTATGGCACAGGTACCGGGGGGCCCGGTCTCACTCTGGCTCAGCCCCCGTCTCTGCCTGGCAGGGTAACGAGAGGAGCCCCCCAGTCCTCCGACTCCTCTCTAAGCCCCCCCTCCACTTGACATCCAGCCCCCGGCGCCGGCTGATCACCGAAATCCCAGCTCCAAAGGAGCAGAGGCCGGATCTACACCGCGCAACCCCCCCCCGGCGGGCCTGGCCCGGCTGACTCGGGCTTGTGGGGCTGTTTCAGGGCTCCCGCCTCACGGGGTGGGGGTGGGGGACACAACTCCCTGCTGTTTGACACACATACACCCCGGAGCCAGGTTCTCCCTCCGGGGACTCCCTTGTACTCCCAGGCCATAGATGGTACATTCCGGCTCGTCCCATTAGCCAGGACTCCTGGGTTCTCTCCCTAGCTCTGAGGGGGCTGGGGAGCTGGGAGCCCGGATGCCTGGGTTCTCCCTGCTAACAAGGCTGTGCCCGCCTCTCGCAGAGCCCATCAACACCTTCCACGGCATCCAACAGAACGAGGACGAGCCCATCCGGGTCTCCTACCACCGCAACATCCACTACAACTCCGTGGTGAACCCCAACAAGGCCACCATCGGCGTGGGGCTGGGGCTGCCCTCCTTCAAGCCAGGGGTGAGTGGGGCGGGGCTGGGGCCGCCTGTCAGCCAATGGGCTCTCTGCTTCCGGGGGGGCGGGGGCTGGGTGTGTCAGGGGCGGGGCTGGGGACAGGGCTAGGCATGTCATGGGCAGGGCCATGGGCCGGGTGGGGGCATGTCACAGCTGGGGGGCGGGGCTGGGCATGTCACAGCTGGGGGGCGGGGCTGGGGCAGGGCCAGGCATGTGATGGGCAAGGCCATGGGCCAGGTGGGGGCCTGTTGCAGCTGGGGGGCGGGGCTGGGCGTATCATTGCTTTGATTGGGGGCGGGGCTGGAGACAGGGCCAGGCATGTGATGGGCGGGGCTGGAGGCAGGTGTCTGACAGACGGGGCTGGGCACTCTGTGGGCGGGGCTCCCTGACCCCGCCTCTCCCCCCCCAGTACGCGGAGCAGTCGCTGATGAAAAGCGCCATCAAGACGTCGGAGGAGTCGTGGATCGAGCAGCAGATGCTGGAGGACAAGAAGCGAGCGACCGACTGGGAGGCCACGAACGAGGCCATCGAGGAGCAGGTGGCCCGAGAGTCCTACCTGCAGTGGCTGCGGGACCAGGAGAAACAAGCCAGACAGGTGAGGCCCCGCCCCCGGCCACGCCCCCAGGCCTGGCCACTCTGGGGACTGGCTGGCTCAGGGGGGCAGGGAATGTGATACGGGACGGGGGGTTGGCAGGGTGGGGGGCGGGGAATGGGATACGGGAGGGGGATTGGCGGGGGGGGGGATTGGCCAGGTGGGGGGCAGGGAACGGGACCCGGGGGGCTCTTCGCTGCTCACCCCTCGCCTTCCCCCCCAGCCCCGGAAAGCCAGCGCCACCTGCAGCTCGGCCACGGCAGCGGCGACCAGCGGGCTGGAGGACTGGAGCAGCCGCTCCCCGCGCCAGCGCAGCTCGGCCCCGTCCCCCGAGCACCCCGACCTGCACGGCGAGATCACCGCCCTGAAACCGCCCTCCCCGGGCGCCGCCGCCGCCCTGGCGCTACCCAAGCCGCCCTCGCCCTGCGCGCCAGGTCAGTGCCAAGGGGGCCGGCCCACCCGGGTTCCCTGCCCTCTTACCCAGGAGCTCAGAGTGGGTGATCCGGGAACTGCCCCTGTGCGGCCGTTGCCCGCTCCCCCCGCCCCCGCCGCCCCCCCGCCCCAGAGGTGGCTGCATCTCGGTGCCGGGTACAGATGTGGTGTTCTGTGCGGCTGGTCCCATCCGCCCCGCCCCAGAGCTGGATGCATCTCAGCATCACGTGAGCCGTTGCACTGCAGTGTTATCTGGGGTTGTTCCCCAGCTGCCCCGCCCCAGAGTTGGCTGCATCTCAGGGCCAATGAATATACATTCAGTCTGTTTAGCCCCCCTCCCCCCATCTCTGCGTCCCCAGGCACAAGCAGTCAGTTATCGGCAGGAGGCGGCCGAGCGACCCCACCCTTAGTGTCCTTGTACCCGGCCCTGGAGTGCCGGGCCATCATGCAGCAGATGTCCCCTACTGCGTTCGGTGAGTGTCCCCCCGTCCCAGAGCCGGGGAGAGAACCCAGGCGTCCGGGCTCCCAGCCCCCGTGCTCTAACCACTAAACCCCCCTCCCCTCCCAGAGCTGGGGAGAGAACCCAGGCGTCCTGGCTCCCAGCCCCCCTGCTCTAACCACCAGCCCCTACTGCCCTCCCAGAGGCGGGGAGAGAACCCAGGCGTCCGGGCTCCCAGCCCCCCTGCTCTAACCACTAAACCCCCCTCCCCTCCCAGAGCTGGGGAGGGAACCCAGGCGTCCTGGCTCCCAGCCCCCCTGCTCTAACCACCAGCCCCCACTGCCCTCCCAGAGCCGGGGAGAGAACCCAGGCGTCCTGGCTCCCAGCCCCCCTTCTCTAACCACCAGACCCCACTCCCCGAGCTGGGGAGAGAACCCAGGAGTCCTTTGCAGATGGCGAAAAGGAGGGCTCTGAATGAGGCCACGCCCCTAAAGCCGATAGCCCCGCCCCCGATGTGCGCGTTGGGGGGGAGGGGGAGAGCTGGGGGGCGCGGGGTGCTCTGCCCCCTAACCCTGCCCCCCCGGCAGGTCTGACGGACTGGGACGAGGACGAGATCCTGGCCTCGGTGCTGGCGGTCTCGCAGCAGGAATACTTGGAGAGCATGAAGGGATCCCTGCACAGAGACAGCCCTGCCGACAAGAGTTGATAATGAATGGAGACTGTCGCCCCCCCGGCCCCGAGCCCGGGCCCCCCGGCGGCGCAAACGGAGTCCAAGAACCCGGGGAGAAAACCCAACCGGCGCCTGCGCTGTCGTCCCGTCTGGCGCCAGCCGGGGGCGCTGGACAGGAGCGAGAGAGCCCTGGAAAATACGTCTCCCCCCCGCCCCCACCGTTCTGGGTCTGGGGGGTGGACGCCGCAGACGGAGCCGGTCTCAGGCTGGATTTGGGGGGGTCTGCGAAGGGGGCATCAGTCGGGGGCCTCCCTCCCCTCCCGCTGGGGTTGGGGGTCGCAGCAGCTGGGAGTCCCTGGGGGGCGGCAGCAGAGCACACCCCGGCCCCCCGATCTTCCCCTGGAGTCCTGCCCCTGACCCCCCAGCGGCCCCCCAGCTGCACGCCCCCGAGGAGCACCCTAATCTGCCCCCCTCCTTGGGGGAGCTACAGGCCCAGCCGGGGGGGCTGGTGCCCCTCGTGAGTGACACCTCCAGAGCCGGTTTGACCAGCTGTGAAAAGACCCTCCCCGCCCCCCCGGGCCCTGCTGGGGGGTCCCTGGAGCTCCCCCCACTCAGATCCATCCAGTGACACCTCTCAGCAGCATCGGCCCTGGGTGCTCTGCCACCCCTGGCCGGGCGCGGGGGCGAATTCCCGCAGCGGGTTACCCTGGCACCTAGCGCTGGCCGTGGCCTCCTGCAAGGCGAAGCCGGGGGAGGGGGGGCTGGGCGCGGGAGCTGCTGGTTAATTCCCCCCCAAGTGACACCCCATGCCAGGGCCTGATAAAAATGGGGGGTGCTAACGGGGGCCCTGTGGACTGGGGGGGCAAGACACAGGATAAGGCCCCCTGTTGTGCTGCCCCAGAGCTGCTGGGGGGGGGGGTCACCCAGCTGGGCACTGCCCCGACCCCCCGCCTGAGACGGGGGCCCCGACCGGCCAGGTCCTGCCCACGAGCTGCCCCCAACACCACATGGGATCGGGGCCCCGTCAAGCCCCCCACGGCGCCCGGGGCACAGACGCAGCGAGAGACGGTCCCGGCCCCCCCAAAACAGCTTCCAACTTAAAGAAATTGAATTGATTGTTTTCCATTTCGCACTGGATTTTCTTCACGGGGGGGGGGGGAGGGGGTCTGGTGGATTACAGCGGGGGGACTGGGAGCCAGGACTCCTGGGTTCTCCCAGAGCTGGGGAGAGGGGAGTGGGGGCTGGTGGATTACAGCAGGGGGGACTGGGAGCCCAGACACCTGGGTTCTCTCCCCAGCTCTGGGAGGGGAGTGGGGGCTGGTGGATTACAGCAGGGGGGGGCTGGGAGCCCAGACACCTGGGTTCTCTCCCTGGCTCTGGGAGGGGAGTGGGGGGCTGGTGGATTACAGCAGGGGGGGGGCTGGGAGCCAGGACTCCTGGGTTCTCTCCCTGGCTCTGGGAGGGGAGTGGGGGCTGGTGGTTAGAGCAGGGGGGCTGGGAGCCAGGACTCCTGGGTTCTCTCCCCAGCTCTGGGAGGGGAGTGGGGGCTGGTGGATTACAGCAGGGGGGGCTGGGAGCCAGGACTCCTGGGTTCTCTCCCCAGCTCTGGGAGGGGAGTGGGGGCTGGTGGATTACAGCAGGGGGGGGCTGGGAGCCAGGACTCCTGGGTTCTCTCCCCAGCTCTGGGAGGGGAGTGGGGGCTGGTGGATTACAGCAGGGGGGGCTGGGAGCCAGGACTCCTGGGTTCTCTCCCCAGCTCTGGGAGGGGAGTGGGGGCTGGTGGATTACAGCAGGGGGGGGCTGGGAGCCGGGACTCCTGGATTCTCTCCCCGGCTCTGGGAGGGGAGTGGGGGCTGGTGGTTAGAGCAGGGGGGGCTGGGAGCCAGGACTCCTGGGTTCTCTCCCCAACTCTGGGAGGGGAGTGGGGGCTGGTGGTTAGAGTAGGGGGGGGGCTGGGATCCAGGACACCTGGGTTCTCTCCCCAGCTCTGGGAGGGGAGTGGGGACTGGTGGGTTAGAGCGTGGGGGGCTGGGAGCCTGGACGCCTGGGTTCTCTCCCCAGCTCTGGGAGGGGAGTGGGGGCTGGTGGATTACAGCAGGGGGGGCTGGGAGCCAGGACTCCTGGGTTCTCTCCCCGGCTCTGGGAGGGGAGTGGGGGCTGGTGGATTACAGCAGGGGGGGCTGGGAGCCAGGACTCCTGGGTTCTCTCCCTGGCTCTGGGAGGGGAGTGGGGGCTGGTGGTTAGAGCAGGGGGGCTGGGAGCCAGGACTCCTGGGTTCTCTCCCCAGCTCTGGGAGGGGAGTGGGGGCTGGTGGATTACAGCAGGGGGGGCTGGGAGCCGGGACTCCTGGGTTCTCTCCCCGGCTCTGGGAGGGGAGTGGGGGCTGGTGGATTACAGCAGGGGGGGCTGGGAGCCTGGACGCCTGGGTTCTCTCCTGGCTCTGGGAGGGGAGTGGGGGCTGACAACGGGGGGGGGGGTGACATTGGGGTTAGAGCAAAGCACTGAAGTCCCCCCATGCCCCGGGGGGGATACACGGGTGTGACCCTTCATGTCCCCCCCCCCGTCTCTCCCTTTCACTCTGTTCTCTGCCAAGCTGCCCGCCCCCGTACCCGACAGCATCGGTCCCTGGGGGCTGTTTTGGTAGGACCTACACAAACACCATCAAATAACTGCGGGGGGGGGGGGGGGGGATGGAGGTTTCCTTGCCCTAAAGATGTGCTGTGAATGGAGAGCCCCAGTTCCTGCCTCCAGGGACAGCCCAGGACAGGGCTGGAGGCGTCCCTGCTCCAGGCTCTCCAGTGGGGGGGGGCAGCAGGGGCCCTGCAGGGGTGCATGACCCCCCCTTCGCTGGCACCCAAGGGCCCTGCCACAGGCCCTCCCAGAGTCAGGAGAGAACCCAGGCGTCCGGGCTCCCAACCTCCCCCCACACCTGCACTCCAGCAACCGGACCCCACCAGGGGGCTGTTGGTCGGGAGTGAGGGGCATGGGCAGGGCTAGGAGGAGCCCAGTGCTGGGCTAGTGGGGGCTGGGGGTCGGGCGTGAGGGGCACCGGCAGGGCTAGGAGGAGCCCAGGGCTGGGCTAGCGGGGGCTGGGGGTCGGGCGTGAGGGGCACCGGCAGGGCTAGGAGGAGCCCTGGGCCGGGCTAGTGGGGGCTGGGGGTCGGGCGTGAGGGGCACCGGCAGGGCTGGGGGGAGCCCAGGGCTGGGCTAGCAGGGGCTGGGGGTCGGGCGTGAGGGGCACCGGCAGGGCTAGGGGGAGCCCTGGGCCGGGCTAGTGGGGGCTGCGGGTCGGGAGTGAGGGGCACCGGCAGGGCTAGGAGGAGCCCAGGGCTGGGCTAGCGGGGGCTGGGGGTCGGGCGTGAGGGGCACCGGCAGGGCTAGGGGGAGCCCAGGGCCGGGCTAGTGGGGGCTGCGGGTCGGGAGTGAGGGGCACCGGCAGGGCTAGGGGAGCCCAGGGCCGGGCTAGCAGGGGCTGCGGGTCGGGAGTGAGGGGCATGGGCAGGGCTAGGGGGAGCCCTGGGCCGGGCTAGCGGGGGCTGGGGGTCGGGCGTGAGGGGCACCGGCAGGGCTAGGAGGAGCCCAGGGCTGGGCTAGCGGGGGCTGCGGGTCGGGAGTGAGGGGCATGGGCAGGGCTAGGGGGAGCCCTGGGCCGGGCTAGCGGGGGCTGCGGGTCGGGAGTGAGGGGCATGGGCAGGGCTAGGGGGAGCCCTGGGCCGGGCTAGCGGGGGCTGCGGGTCGGGAGTGAGGGGCACCGGCAGGGCTAGGAGGAGCCCAGGGCCGGGCTAGTGGGGGCTGCGGGTCGGGCGTGAGGGGCACGGGCAGGGCTAGGGGGAGCCCAGGGCCGGGCTAGTGGGGGCTGCGGGTCGGGAGTGAGGGACCCCAGCAGCGCTGGGCGGATGAAGACGGACGGGCCCGGGCGGGTCTCTCGCCCCCGTACGGCCCAGTGACCGGCCGTTCCGCCGGCTCGGCGCTGCCTTTACCCTCCCCAGCGCAGGACTTCGCGGGGACTGGACGCTGGAGGGACTAACACAGAGCCCCCTCGCAGCCGGATGCCTGGGTTCTCTCCCCGGGAGTGGGGGCTGGTGGTTGGAGGGGGGGCTGGGAACCAGGACTCCTGGGTTCTCTCCTGGCTCTGTGAAGGGGGTGGGGTCTGGGGGTGGGCGCCCGGACGCCTGGGTTCCCTGGCCCCCGGCAGGTCTGGAAGCGGAGCTCACTTCTCGCTGAGGGTGAGGGACGTGCGGGGCGCCGCGGCGGCTGGTTGCCGCTGCCCGACTTGCCAGCAAACGCTGCGGCTCCGCTTCCGTCCCGCCCCCCCCCGCCCTGCGCCCCGATTCCTGGAAAATCACCTCAACTCCCCCCCCCCGCCCGCAGCGCATCCCGGGGCGGGGCCATGCAAACGAGCCCGGCGCTGATTGGCTGGCGGCGGGGTTGTAGCGAGGGAGCCGCGCGGCGCAGCGCGAGTCTGTCCAGGGCTGAGTTCGCGGCGCGGCGGGTCCGAGGCTGCGGGGACAGGCGGGGATGCGGCCCGCGGGCGTGGAGGGCGCGGCGGCGGCCCCAGAGGTGAGAGCCGGCCCCGGCCCCATTCTCTCCTGCCCCAGGGTCCCCTTCCCTTCTCCTGCCCCACGGCATCCTCCCCACTGTTCCCTCCCCTTCTGTCCTATGGCCCCTGCCCACTGCCCCCTTCCTCCCTTCTCCTGCCCCACGGCATCTCCCCACTGTTCCCCTCCCCTTCTGTCCTATGGCCCCTCCCCACTGCCCCCTTCCTCCCTTCTCCTGCCCTACGGCATCTCCCACTGTTCCCTCCTCTTCTGTCCTATGGCCCCTGCCCCCTTCCTCCCTTCTCCTGCCCCACGGCATCTCCCCACTGTTCCCTCCCCTTCTGTCCTATGGCCCCTCCCCACTGCCCCCTTCCTCCCTTCTCTGCCCCACGGCATCTCCCCACTGTTCCCTCCCCTTCTGTCCTATGGCCCCTGCCCCACTGCCCCCTTCCTCCCTTCTCCTGCCCCACGGCATCTCCCCACTGTTCCCTCCCCTTCTGTCCTATGGCCCCTCCCACTGCCCCCTTCCTCCCTTCTCCTGCCCCACGGCATCTCCCCACTGTTCCCTCCCCCTCTGTCCTATGGCCCCTGCCCCACTGCCCCCTTCCTCCCTTCTCCTGCCCACGGCATCTCCCCACTGTTCCCTCCCCTTCTGTCCTATGCCCCTCCCCACTGCCCCCTTCCTCCCTTCTCCTGCCCCACGGCATCTCCCCACTGTTCCCTCCCCTTCTGTCCTATGGCCCCTGCCCCACTGCCCCCTTCCTCCCTTCTCCTGCCCCACGGCATCTCCCCACTGTTCCCTCCCCTTCTGTCCTATGGCCCTTGCCCCACTGTCCCCCTCCCCTCTCCCACTGCCCCGGCTCCTGCCCCACTGCCAGGAGGTGAGACCCGGCCCCTGACCGCCTCCCCACTGCCCATTTCTCTCCGGTCCCTTTCACACTCGCTGTCTGTGTCGGTCTTCCACTGCGCCCCCCCCCCGGGTTCTGGGGGGGGGGCTCCTCTCCCCCGTATCATCCCCCAGGTCTCTCTGGGGTCCCTTCACCCCTGCCCGCCAGCCGCACCCACCAGGCTCCCCCTCTGCAGAACTGCCCCTGCCGCGTCTCCCACTTCATTCCCGGGGGGACACCTGGCTCTGGAAGGGGAGCGGGGCCTATTGGTTAGAGCAGGGAGACTGGGAGCCCGGATGCCTGGGTTCTCTCCCTGGCTCCGGGAGGGGAGTGGGGGCTAGCGGTTAGAGCAGGGGTCTGGGAGCCAGGACTCCTGGGTTCTCTCCCGACTCTGGGAGGGGAGTGGGGGCTGGTGGTTAGAGCAGGGGGGGCTGGGAGCCAGGACTCCTGGGTTCTCTCCCCGCTCTGGGAGGGGAGTGGGGGCTAGCGGTTAGAGCAGGGGTCTGGGAGCCAGGACTCCTGGGTTCTCTCCCGACTCTGGGAGGGGAGTGGGGGCTGGTGGTTAGAGCAGGGGGGGCTGGGAGCCAGGACTCCTGGGTTCTCTCCCCGGCTCTGGGAGGGGAGTGGGGGCTGGTGGTTAGAGCAGGGGGGGCTGGGAGCCAGGACTCCTGGGTTCTCTCCCTGCTCTGGGAGGGGAGTGGGGTCTGGTGGTTAGAGCAGGGGTCTGGGAGCCAGGACTCCTGGGTTCTCTCCCGGCTCTGGGAGGGGAGTGGGGGCTAGTGGGTTAGAGCAGGGAGACTGGGAGCCAGGACTCCTGGGTTCTATTTTCCGTGCCAGTAACTCTCTGCCCTGCCGCAGGGAAGGACAAAGACGCCTTCGATGCCGTGTATCAGCTGGGGCGGCTCCTGGGCAAGGGCGGCTTCGGGACGGTCTACTCTGGTCACCGGCTGGCTGATGGACTGCAGGTGAGAGAACTGGCTGGCCCCGGGGGGCGGGGAATGGGGCAGGGGCTTGTCCCCTCTAGGGGGCGCTGGCTCCCACCCGGCCCCAGGGCAGGGACTGGCTGGCTCAGGGGGGCGGGGAATGGGGCAGGGGCCTGTTCCCTCTAGGGGGCGCCAGCTCCCACCTGGTCCCAAGGAGGGACTGTCTGAGTTGGGGGGCAGGAAATGGGACATGGGGCCTGATCTCTGTCTGTCTCTCTCTGCAGGTTGCCATCAAACACATAGCGAAGAACAAAGTCGCGCACTGGTCCAAGCTGGTACGTTTCGTGGGGACGGGCGTGAGGCCGTGATTGGATGTGGGGGGGAGAGGGGGAGGGGAGAGCTAATTCCTAGACTCCGCTCATTAGGTCAGGGTGCTCTCAGCGATTAATTGCTTCCTCTCTGGAAAGCTCCACGTGGTGACACACAAGGAGTCTGTGTCCCCACTGCACGCCTGGGGAGGTTAACGAGGAGCTGAGCTCAGCAAATTCCCACCAGGGTCCTCAAAACGGCGCTTTGATCCTTGGGACAAGGGTTTATGCAAATTAACCCCGCCTTCTCCTTTTCGATTGGGTCCAAATAAAGGGGGTGGGTCTATGGGGTGAAGGTGCTTTATCATAGAAATCGCTGCAACCTCTACTGCCCCCTGCAGCACGGCACCTCCCAGCACCCAGCCCTGACTGCCCGGATGCCTGGGTTCTCTCCCCGCTCTGGGGGGGGAGTGGGGGCTGGTGGGTCAGAGCAGGGGGGCTGGGAGCCAGGACTCCTGGGTTCTCTCCCCGCTCTGGGAGGGGAGTGGGGGCTGGTGGTTAGAGCAGGGGGGATGGGAGCCAGGACTCCTGGGTTCTCTCCCCGGCTCTGGGAGGGGAGTGGGGGCTGGTGGTTAGAGCAGGGGGGATGGGAGCCAGGACTCCTGGGTTCTCTCCCCGCTCTGGGAGGGGAGTGGGGGCTGGTGGATTTGAGCAGGGGGGGCTGGGAGCCAGGACTCCTGGGTTCTCTCCCTGGCTCTGGGAGGGGAGCGGGGGCTGGTGGGTTAGAGCAGGGGGGGCTGGGAGCCAGGACTCCTGGGTTCTCTCCCCAGCTCTGCAGCATAAGGCCCAGCCTCACTCTCCCCCTCCGCTCTCCCCACAGCCCAGCGGGCTCCGAGTGCCCCAGGAGGTGACGCTGATGAAGCGGGTGTGCGCCAGGGGCGGGCACCGGGGCGTGATCCACCTGCTGGACTGGTACGAGACCCCCGAGGGGTTCCTCCTGGTGCTGGAGCGGCCCGAGCCCTGCCAGGATCTCTTCGACTACGTGACGGAGCGGGGGCCCCTGGCTGAGGGGCAGTGCCGGCGCTTCTTCCGCCAGGTGCTGGAGGCCGTGCGGCACTGCCATGCCCGGGGGGTGGCGCATCGGGACATCAAGGACGAGAACATCCTGGTGGAGCTGCGCACCGGCCGCCTCCAGCTCATCGACTTCGGCTCCGGCACCCTCCTGCAGGACACGGTCTACACGGAGTTCGACGGTGAGGGGCCCGGACGCCTGGGTTCTCTCCCGGCTCTGGGAGGGGGTGGGGGGGGGTGGGTAGAGCTGGGAGCCCGGACGCCTGGGTTCTCTCCCCGCCTCTGGGAGGGGGTGGGGTGTGGTGGGTAGAGCTGGGAGCCCGGACGCCTGGGTTCTCTCCCGGCTCTGGGAGGCAGCACCACTAACCCCTGCGCCCCCTCCAGGCACCCGTGTGTACAGCCCGCCGGAGTGGGTGGGGCTGCAGCAATACCATGTGCTGCCGGCCGCCGTCTGGTCCCTGGGGGTCCTGCTCTACGACATGGCCTGCGGCGACGTCCCCTTCCAGCGCGACGAGGAGATCCTGGCCGCGCGGCTCCACTTCCCGGAGCCCCTGCCTGAGGGTGAGCGCCCCCCGCTGCCCCCCTCCTGCCCCCCCCGCGCCCAGCGCTGCCCCCCGCTAGCCCCCCTGCGCCCCCTCCTGTGCCCAGCACTGCCCCCGCGGGCCCCTCCTACCCCCCTATGCCCCCCTCCTGCCCCCCTACGCCCAGCACTGCCCCTGCTGGCCCCCTCCTGCCCCCCCCGTGCCCAGCGCTGCCCCCCCTGAGCCCCCTCCTGTGCCCAGCGCTGCCCCTGCTGGCCCCTCCTACCCCCGTACGCCCAGCGCTGCCCCCTCCTGCCTCCCGTGCCCAGTGCTGCCCCCCGCTAGCCCCCCCTGCGCCCTCTCCTGTGCCCAGCGCTGCCCCCGCTGGCCCCTCCTGCCCCCCTACGCCCAGTACTGCCCCCTATGCCCAGCACTGCCCCTGCTGGCCCCCTCCTGCCCCCCTGCACCCTCTGCTGGCCCCCTCCTGCCCCCCTATGCCCAGCGCTGCCCCTCCTGCCCCCCCCACTAGCCCCTCCTGCTGGCCCCCTCCTGCCCCCCCGCGCCCAGCGCTGCCCCTCCTGCCCCCCCACTAGTCCCCCCTGCGCCTCCTCCTGTGCCCAGCGCTGCCCCCGCTGGCCCCCTCCTGCCCCCCCTATGCCCAGCGCTGCCCCTCCTGCCCCCCCTGCGCCCTCTCCTGTGCCCAGCGCTGCCCCCGCTGGCCCCTCCTACCCCCCTACACCCAGCACTGCCCCTGCTGGCCCCCTCCTGCCCCCCCTATGCCCAGCGCTGCCCCTCCTGCCCCCCCTACGCCCTCTCCTGTGCCCAGCGCTGCCCCTGCTGGCCCCCTCCTGCCGCCCTGCACCCTCTGCTGGCCCCCTCCTGCCCCCCTATGCCCACTGCTGCCCCCGCTGGTCCCCTACTGCGCCCCCTATGCCCAGCACTGCCCCCGCTGGCCCCCTGGGGTACTGCACCCTGACACATCTCTCTTAATTCTTTCACACTTACCCCCTCCCCCCACCCACTTTTTTTTTTTTTTTTTTGTTGGGTGGGGGCAGGGAGCCAGGACTCCTGGGTTCTCTCTAATCTCCTTGCTCGTTCTCCCTAGGCTGCCAGGATGTGATCCGATGGTGCCTGTCCCCAGAGCCCTCAGACCGACCCACGCTGGAGCAGCTACTCCAACACCCCTGGCTGCAGCCTGATCCCCAGTTCCAACCGGAGGAGGAGCCACAGAACCCGGCGCCCCCTAGGGGCACCGCTGGCAACAGCAGCTGCTGAAAGACTTGGATTTGCCCCGTGTCTCCCTGCCGGGATGGGGACCCACCCCCATGGGGAACACTTCCGCCTCAGGCAGCTGGGCCTGTGGCCAGCTGAGATCAGAGTTGACCTGGTTTTACAGGTGTCTAGAGCTGGGGATAGAACCCAGGAGTCCTGGCTCCCAGCTTCCCCCCTTCTAACCACTAGACCCAACTCCCCTCCCAGAGCTGGGGATAGAACCCAGGAGTCCTGGCTCCCAGCTTCCCCCCCCTTCTAACCACTAGACCCAACTCCCCTCCCAGAGCTGGGGATAGAACCCAGGAGTCCTGGCTCCCAGCTTCCCCCCCCCCTTCTAACCACTAGACCCAACTCCCCGCCCAGAACTGGGGATAGAACCCAGGAGTCCTGGCTCCCAGCTTCCCCCCCCCTTCTAACCACTAGACCCATCTCCCCTCCCAGAGCTGGGGATAGAACCCAGGAGTCCTGGCTCCCAGCTTCCCCCCCCCCCCTTCTAACCACTAGACCCAACTCCCCTCCCAGAGCTGGGGATAGAACCCAGGAGTCCTGGCTCCCAGCTTCCCCCCCCCCCCTTCTAACCACTAGACCCAACTCCCCGCCCAGAACTGGGGATAGAACCCAGGAGTCCTGGCTCCCAGCTTCCCCCCCCCCCTTCTAACCACTAGACCCAACTCCCCGCCCAGAACTGGGGATAGAACCCAGGAGTCCTGGCTCCCAGCTTCCCCCCCCCCTTCTAACCACTAGACCCAACTCCCCTCCCAGAACTGGGGATAGAACCCAGGAGTCCTGGCTCCCAGTTTCCCCCCCCGTCCCCCGCTAGAGGTTTGGATTCTGGTCCCTCTCGAGGATCAGCCGTGTCTCTGTATGTGTAAATACTTGTGTATTGCCGTGAGCTGGGCTCCCCTCAGTACCAGCCCATGAGGTGGGGATGAGGCTTGGGGGGGCTCTAGCCCCCCCATTTCCAGCCCCTCCCATGCTCCCTAAGGTGTGGCTTGCTGGGCTGAGACTGAGGTGTCTTATCTAAGCTGCTTAACGGGCCCCGATGCAGGGGACCCCGGTGCCAGCGTGAGATTCAGACCAATTCTGTACAGGATTGAGAGGAAGAAAAATCTATTTAAATAAAAGAGGTTTTATCTTTATCCAGGAAATCCATGTAGAGTCAGTGATTCCTCACTATGGGGAGGTGGGAACCCAGGAGTCCTGGCTCCCAGCTCTAACCCCCCAGACCCCAGTCCCCTCGCAGAGCCGGGGAGAGAACCCAGGCGTCCCGGCTCCTAGGCCCTCTCCCACACTAAAGGTGTAGCTCCAGCCAGCACTCCCAGATCCAGCAGTGACATACACACTTACCACGTGTCACCTACGTCAGCCCTATATTTACCTGCCTTCCCTTGCGCACACCAGCTGTGACAACCGCGCCCCCCAACACCTGCCAGCGTTTCATGTCCCCGCCCCAGCCACACACTTTCCACTCCCCACTGGGGCTTCAAAGGGGATGGGGAATGGGGCAGGGGCCTGTCCCCTCTGGGGGGTGCTGGCTCCCATCCAGCCTCAGGCTGGGGACTGGCTGGCCCGGGGGGATGGGACATGGGGCCTGTCCCCTATAGCCTACCGGGCCGGCCACTTTTACACCCTGTGGTGCCCAGAAGCAAAACGGACTCCCCTGAGAGGCATCTTGGCCGCCTGTAGCCACTGAGATGTGTCGTGTGAGAAGCCGAACCAAGGAGCTGGGTGGCCGGAGGGGAGCTTGGGGGACGGTTCAGTGCCACAGGGGTGTGAGCGCTGGGGCTGGAAACCAGGCGTTTGAGCTCCCACCCTCCCCCACTGTAACCCACCAGATCCCACGCCCCTCCCAGAGCTGGGGAGAGAACCTAGGAGTCCTAGCTCCCAGCCCCCCCTGCTCTAACCACCAGCCCCCACTCCCCTCCCAGAGCTGGGGAGAGAACCCAGGAGTCCCGGCTCCCAGCCCCCCTGCTCTAACCACCAGCCCCCACTCCCCTCCCAGAGCTGGGGAGAGAACCCAGGAGTCCTGGCTCCCAGCCCCCCTGCTCTAACCACCAGCCCCCACTCCCCTCCCAGAGCTGGGGAGAGAACCCAGGAGTCCTGGCTCCCAGCCCCCCCAGCTCTAACCACCAGTCCCCACTCCCCTCCCAGAGCTGGGGAGAGAACCCAGGAGTCCCGGCTCCCAGCCCCCCTGCTCTAACCACCAGCCCCCACTCCCCTCCCAGAGCTGGGGAGAGAACCCAGGAGTCCTGGCTCCCAGCCCCCCTGCTCTAACCACCAGCCCCCACTCCCCTCCCAGAGCCGGGGAGAGAACCCAGGAGTCCTGGCTCCCAGCCCCCCCTTCTCTAACCACCAGCCCCCACTCCCCTCCCCGAGCCAGGGAGAGAACCCAGGAGTCCGGGCTCCCAGCCTGCCCCCTCTATCCACCAGACCCCACTCCCCTCCCAGAGCCGGGGAGAGAACCCAGGAGTCCTGGCTCCCAGCCCCCCCCCTTCTCTAACGACCAGCCCCCACTCCCCTCCCCGAGCCAGGGAGAGAACCCAGGAGTCCGGGCTCCCAGCCTGCCCCCTCTAACCACCAGCCCCCACTCCCCTCCCAGAGCCGGGGAGAGAACCCAGGAGTCCTGGCTCCCAGCCCCCCCTGCTCTAACCACCAGCCCCCACTCCCCTCCCAGAGCCTGGGAGAGAACCCAGGAGTCCTGGCTCCCAACCCCCCTGCTCTAACCACTAGCCCCCACTCCCCTCCCAGAGCCAGGGAGAGAACCCAGGAGTCCCGGCTCCCAGCCCCCCTGCTCTAACCACCAGCCCCCACTCCCCTCCCAGAGCTGGGGAGAGAACCCAGGAGTCCTGGCTCCCAGCCCCCCTGCTCTAACCACCAGCCCCCACTCCCCTCCCAGAGCCGGGGAGAGAACCCAGGAGTCCTGGCTCCCAGCCCCCCCTTCTCTAACCACCAGCCCCCACTCCCCTCCCCGAGCCAGGGAGAGAACCCAGGAGTCCGGGCTCCCAGCCTGCCCCCTCTATCCACCAGACCCCACTCCCCTCCCAGAGCCGGGGAGAGAACCCAGGAGTCCTGGCTCCCAGCCCCCCCTTCTCTAACGACCAGCCCCCACTCCCCTCCCCGAGCCAGGGAGAGAACCCAGGAGTCCGGGCTCCCAGCCTGCCCCCTCTAACCACCAGCCCCCACTCCCCTCCCAGAGCCGGGGAGAGAACCCAGGAGTCCCGGCTCCCAGCCCCCCTGCTCTAACCACCAGCCCCCACTCCCCTCCCAGAGCCGGGGAGAGAACCCAGGAGTCCTGGCTCCCAGCCCCCCCTGCTCTAACCACCAGCCCCCACTCCCCTCCCAGAGCCTGGGAGAGAACCCAGGAGTCCTGGCTCCCAGCCCCCCCTGCTCTAACCACCAGCCCCCACTCCCCTCCCAGAGCTGGGGAGAGAACCCAGGAGTCCCCGGCTCCCAGCCCCCCTGCTCTAACCACCAGCCCCCACTCCCCTCCCAGAGCTGGGGAGAGAACCCAGGAGTCCTGGCTCCCAGCCCCCCTGCTCTAACCACCAGCCCCCACTCCCCTCCCAGAGCTGGGGAGAGAACCCAGGAGTCCTGGCTCCCCAGCCCCCCCAGCTCTAACCACCAGTCCCCACTCCCCTCCCAGAGCTGGGGAGAGAACCCAGGAGTCCCGGCTCCCAGCCCCCCCTGCTCTAACCACCAGCCCCCACTCCCCTCCCAGAGCTGGGGAGAGAACCCAGGAGTCCTGGCTCCCAGCCCCCCTGCTCTAACCACCAGCCCCCACTCCCCTCCCAGAGCCGGGGAGAGAACCCAGGAGTCCTGGCTCCCAGCCCCCCCTTCTCTAACCACCAGCCCCCACTCCCCTCCCCGAGCCAGGGAGAGAACCCAGGAGTCCGGGCTCCCAGCCTGCCCCCTCTATCCACCAGACCCCACTCCCCTCCCAGAGCCGGGGAGAGAACCCAGGAGTCCTGGCTCCCAGCCCCCCCTTCTCTAACGACCAGCCCCCACTCCCCTCCCCGAGCCAGGGAGAGAACCCAGGAGTCCGGGCTCCCAGCCTGCCCCCTCTAACCAACCAGCCCCCACTCCCCTCCCAGAGCCGGGGAGAGAACCCAGGAGTCCTGGCTCCCAGCCCCCCCTGCTCTAACCACCAGCCCCCACTCCCCTCCCAGAGCCTGGGAGAGAACCCAGGAGTCCTGGCTCCCAACCCCCCTGCTCTAACCACTAGCCCCCACTCCCCTCCCAGAGCCAGGGAGAGAACCCAGGAGTCCCGGCTCCCAGCCCCCCTGCTCTAACCACCAGCCCCCACTCCCCTCCCAGAGCTGGGGAGAGAACCCAGGAGTCCTGGCTCCCAGCCCCCCTGCTCTAACCACCAGCCCCCACTCCCCTCCCAGAGCCGGGGAGAGAACCCAGGAGTCCTGGCTCCCAGCCCCCCCTTCTCTAACCACCAGCCCCCACTCCCCTCCCCGAGCCAGGGAGAGAACCCAGGAGTCCGGGCTCCCAGCCTGCCCCCTCTATCCACCAGACCCCACTCCCCTCCCAGAGCCGGGGAGAGAACCCAGGAGTCCTGGCTCCCAGCCCCCCCCTTCTCTAACGACCAGCCCCCCACTCCCCTCCCCGAGCCAGGGAGAGAACCCAGGAGTCCGGGCTCCCAGCCTGCCCCCTCTAACCACCAGCCCCCACTCCCCTCCCAGAGCCGGGGAGAGAACCCAGGAGTCCCGGCTCCCAGCCCCCCTGCTCTAACCACCAGCCCCCACTCCCCTCCCAGAGCCGGGGAGAGAACCCAGGAGTCCTGGCTCCCAGCCCCCCCTGCTCTAACCACCAGCCCCCACTCCCCTCCCAGAGCCTGGGAGAGAACCCAGGAGTCCTGGCTCCCAGCCCCCCCTGCTCTAACCACCAGCCCCCACTCCCCTCCCAGAGCCGGGGAGAGAACCCAGGAGTCCTGGCTCCCAGCCCCCCCCCCCCCCCCGCTCTAACCACCAGCCCCCACTCCCCTCCCAGAGCCTGGGAGAGAACCCAGGAGTCCGGGCTCCCAACCCCCCTGCTCTAACCACTAGCCATCCCTGCACGTTATGGTCCTCCCATGCAGGCTCCGCTCTAGCCACCCCCCCGCTCTCTATGATCCCCCCACTCGGGCTCCGCTCTAGCCCCGCCTCTCGCGCTGGGGAGGAAGCGGAAGCGGGGATGCGGAAGTGGCGGCGGGGCGGGGTCCGGGGGTGGCCGGGCAGTTGCCACCATGGCAGCGGCTGGGGGGGCCGGAGGCGGCGGGGACCAGGCGGCCGCGGGGGGTGAGACCCTGGCCAGGGACCGGGGGGTGGGGCTCTGGGAGGACTGGGGGGGGTTGGTGGGGGGGCTGTGGGGGGAGGCAGGGACCCCGGGGGGGCAGGGACCGGGGGGGCTGTGGGGGGAGGCAGGGACCCCGGGGGGGCAGGGACCGGGGGGGCTCTGGGGGGAGGCAGGGACCCCGGGGGGGCAGGGACCGGGGGGGTTGGTGGGGGGGCTGTGGGGGGAGGCAGGGACCCCGGGGGGGCAGGGACCGGGGGGGCTCTGGGGGGAGGCAGGGACCCCGGGGGGGCAGGGACCGGGGGGGCTCTGGGGGGAGGCAGGGACCCCGGGGGGGCAGGGGCCGGGGGGGTTGGTGGGGGGGCTCTGGGGGGGGCAGGGACCCCGGGGGGGCTGATCCCAAGGAGAAGTGGGGCGGAGCGGGGAGCTGATGCCAGTGGCGGGGTTAAGGAGCAGCAGGGAAGTGGACATGGGAAGGCGGGAGGTGCCGGGGGGGGGGCAGGCGGGGGGTGCCGGGGGGGCAGCGCAGAGGGGATGGGTCACTAGCTGTGATTGGCGGGTGCAGACACTGGTGTGGGTGGGGGGGGAGCCAACGCCACTTGAGGAGGGGTAGATCCCTGGGGTGGGGGGTCCCGGGGGGGGGAGGCTGGCATTGCGGGGTGGGGGGGAGTTTGTGGGGAAAGGGCTTATGCTGCAGTGGGGAGATCCCGGGGGTTGATGGGGGAGCAGATGATGTGGGGGGGGGGACAGTTTCCGGGGAAGGACAGACACTGCAGGGAGGGGGGACACTGAGGAACGGGGGGGAGACGCTGGGAGGGGGAGGGGTGGACACAGGGGAAAGTGGGGAGGGGAGCCCTGGGAGGGGCAGACCCTACAAACGCGGGGGTTGGTTTAGACACTGGGACAGCATGGGAGGGAGGCTGCAGTGGGATCTGGGTGTGGGGCGGGGTGGAGTAGGGAAGGCCAGGGAATTGCTGCCACTGAAGGGGGAGCGTGTGGGGTTGGACATACGCAAGGGGGTGTGTCTGATGTACAAGGGGGAGCTCTGGCCCCCATGATGAGCAGGGCGGGTTGCACAAGGGGGGGCTGGGAAGGGGGGACTCCCTGCAGAGAGAGATGGGGCGGGAGTGGGATTTCGGGCTTTTCTCCCCACTCGGAGGTGCCGTTATGTGTAGCTGTTCCGCAGCTGCTGCTCCCCAGAGGCAGCTGCGTCTCTGTGTCGTGTGAGCCATTCCCGGCGTAGTCTGCCGGATTTCCCTCTCACGGTAGCCCTGGGCCGGCCTGACCGTTCCTTGGATTGGAATGCGGTCAAGGGAGGGAAATTCCCCACCCTTTTATCGTATTTCCTGGTTTGACTCCGGACAGGTGTGTGTTTGCTTAGCCGGCTGCAGCAGGAAGCCAGTCACTTTACTGCATCTGGTTCCCTTCAGTTGATGCCAAATCCCTCCCCGGGCACCTGAAGTGCTGCCCGTCTGGGTGCCAGTCTTTCATCCAGGACTCAGGAGTTGAAATTAGCTGCAATCGATCACGCTGGGAAGCAACATCTAGATCGGATCACGGGCCCACCTACTCGGTGTCCTGCCTCCGACCAGAGAAATCCTTGTCTCCCAGTTCCCAAGAGCTACTTGGCCCCTGCCCCGATGGGCGCAAATCTTTGGTGGTGGTTGACAGTTTCTATTATGGTAGGGTCTACAATCAAACTTCCACTGTGCTAGGCGTGGATTCTTTCGATTCCGGTCGACGCCATGCAGATTTCTGTGGTGTTAGGGGCTGGCCAGACACAGGGTAGAAAGCCCCGTCTTTTGTTTCATTAGAACCTCTTTGGCTGCTGAGTGGGGAGCTCATCAACTGTGAACAGGAGGAGAAAGGCCTGAGCTGTGGGGAAAGGCCCTGGGGTGTCTCCAGCCGAGATCGGGACATATTAACGCCATGAGACGAGGGCCTCCTCCGGACGCCTGTGTTCTGTTCTGGCCAGCCTGCGTCTGAGGAAAAAGAGGGGGGCAGAGGAGGGCTCATCGGGAGAGCAGCGAGCTGATCTCGCCATGGGCGGCTGCAGGAGCGGGTCTAGTTGAGCCGAAAACGCAGGCTGTTGCGGGGTGGGGATGAAGCATCAGGGGGAAGAACTACTGACGCTAAGCGACAACCCCAGCACGAGAAGAAACGGGGATAAACTGGCCAGGGAGCGATTGAGAAAGTTTTGAACCACCTGAGGGAGAGGGCGAGCCATCCCTGTGCAGCGTTATGTGCAGCTGTTCCCCAGCTGCCCCGCCCCAGAAGTGGCTGCATCTCAGCGCCGCAAGCCCCCTGAATGCATCTCGCGTGTGGTGGGGCCGGGGAGGGGGAAGCCTGCCTTCTGCATGTGCATTAGATCAGTGTGCAAGGGGGCGTCGCAGGATTTTGGCATTGGGGGATTGGCTGGGTGCAGCGTTGCAGGGAAGGGGTGTGTGTGGAAGGCCATGGGGGTTCTGATCTGGGAGGGGGACCCCAGGCAGGCTGGGCCCTGGGTCTGATGGGGGAGGGGGAAGCCAGGCGGGCTGGGCCCTGAGTCTGATCTGGGGAGGGGACGCCAGGCGGGCTGGGCCCTGGCTCTGATGCGGGGGGGGGGACGACGCCAGGTGGGCTGGGCCCTGGGTCTGATGGGGGTGGGGGGGGACGCCAGGCGGGCTGGGCCCTGGGTCTGATGGGGGTGGGGGATTCCAGGCAGGCTGGGCCCTGGGTCTGATGGGAGTGGGGGGGGACGCCAGGCGGGCTGGGCCCTGGGTCTGAAGCGGGGGGGGTTGCCAGGCGGGCTGGGCCCTGGGTCTGATGGGGGTGGGGGATTCCAGGCAGGCTGGGCCCTGGGTCTGATGGGGGTGGGGGGGGACGCCAGGCGGGCTGGGCCCTGGGTCTGATGGGGGTGGGGGGGGACGCCAGGCGGGCTGGGCCCTGGCTCTGACCCGTCCCTGTCCCGCAGGGAACCGGCGGTTGAAGTACATCAGCCTGGCGGTGCTAGTGGTGCAGAACGCCTCCCTCATCCTGAGCATCCGCTACGTGCGAACCTTGCCCGGGGAGCGCTTCTTCGCCACCACGGCCGTGGTGATGGCTGAGCTGCTCAAGGGAGCCACCTGCCTGCTGCTCATCTTCATCCAGAAACGAGGTAGGGGGGGCTGGGCTGGGCAGGGGGCGCTTTCCCCTGGTAGTCTAGGCCAGGCGCTGTGGGGAGCTGGGCAGATAGGTAAGCCGTCCGCTGGCAGTCCGGCCCAGGTGCCGCGGGGGGCCAGGCAGGCCGGGCCGGGCGCTGCGGGGGACTAGGCGGTCCGGGTGGACACCGCGGGGGGCTGGGCGGTCCGGGCGCCACGGGGGGCTAGGCAGTCCAAGCCGGGCGGGCGCCGCAGGGGGCTAGGCGGTCCGGGTGCTGTGGGGGGCTAGGCGGTCCGGGTGCCGTGGGGGGCTAGGCGGTCCGGGCGCCGCGGGGGGCTAGGCGGTCCGGGTGCTGTGGGGGGCTAGGCGGTCTGGGCGCCACGGGGGGCTAGGCGGTCTGGGCGCCACGGGGGGCTAGGCAGTCCGGGCGCCGCGGGGGGCTAGGCGGTCTGGGCCGGGCGGGCGCTGCGGGGGGCCAGGCGGGCCAGGCGCCATGGGGGGCTAGGCGGTCCGGGCTGGGTGGGCGCCGCGGGGGGCTAGGCGGGCCGGGCGGGCGCGCGCCGCGGGGGGCCAGGCAGTCCGGGCTGGGTGAGCGCCAGGCCGTGCCAGGCAGACTGGTGAGCCGTCCCCGGCGCGCTCTCTCTGCCCGCAGGCAATGTGAAGCAGTTCGCCCTGTTCCTGTACGACGCCGTGGTGCTGCAGTACATGGACACGCTGAAGCTGGCGGTGCCCTCGCTGATCTACACGCTGCAGAACAACCTCCAGTACGTCGCCATCTCCAACCTGCCGGCAGCCACCTTCCAGGTGGGACTCCAGCCCTGACGCCGGGCTTGATGGGCCCGTCGGTATGCCCGGGGATACTGGGGTGGGGGGTCCCATGTGGGGCTGGGGGAGGATCTGCGGGTTGGCAGGCAGTCAGGAGGGGATGCCAGCCTGGGCCCCCGTGGTTCTGACCTGCCTGCCCGCCGCCCCGCAGGTCACCTACCAGCTGAAGATCCTGACCACGGCCGTCTTCTCCGTCCTGATGCTCCGCAGGAGCCTGTCGCGCCGGCAGTGGCTGTCGCTGCTGCTGCTCTTTGCCGGCGTGGCCATCGTCCAGGTGGAGCAGGGCCAGGCGGGCGGGCAGAGCTCCCCGGGCTCGGCCCCCCAGAGCTACGCGGTCGGCCTGGTCGCCGTGGTGGTCTCCTGCCTCTCCTCGGGCTTCGCCGGCGTCTACTTTGAGAAGATCTTGAAGGGCAGCTCGGCCTCCGTCTGGCTCCGGAACGTGCAGCTGGGCATCTTCGGGACCCTGCTGGGGCTGCTGGGCATGTGGTGGGCCGAGGGGGCGGCCGTGGCCACCCAGGGCTTCTTCCACGCCTACAGCCCGCTGGTGTGGGGCGTGGTCCTCAACCAGGCCTTCGGCGGCCTCCTGGTGGCCGTGGTGGTGAAGTACGCGGACAACATCCTCAAGGGCTTCGCCACCTCGCTCTCCATCGTGGCCTCCACCGTGGCCTCCATGTACCTCTTCGGCTTCCGCCTGCACCCGCCCTTCGCCCTGGGGGCCGGGCTGGTCATCGGGGCCGTCTACATGTACAGTCTGCCCAAGGCCGGGCCGCCCCTGGGCCCCCGGCAGGAGCCCACTGCCCCGCCGCCCCTCGGCAAGGAATCCAGCGAGCCGGGCTACCCGCCCAAGTCAGTGCTGGTCGAGTGAGGCCTGCTAGGGGGGTGGGGTGGGGGGTCTCTCCTGGGCTGTGAGCCCCTCCTGGTCTCCCCTGCCCCCTCCATCTGTCCTTGCCCCCCACATCTCTCTGCCCCTCCTACCTTGGCTCCTGCCCCAAATCTCCCTCACTTGAGAGGTCTTTGGGGGGAAGCATGTCCCCCTTTTCCACCCCCTCCAAACATTCTGTTGCTGCTTCCCTCTGGATCCCCCGCCCCACATCTGTCCCCCACCCTGCTCCACTTCAGACCCTGTTCCCCTCTCCTGGGGCAGGATGACGGACACCTGACGCTCGGACACTACAGGGGGGAGAGGTTATGTGGGGGTCACCTCCACCCCCCAAGAGACCATGATTCCCCCCCCCCCCCCCCCCGAGCCGCAGGGGTCAGCAAATGGATTGAGCCAGAGGATTATTTTTGTACGATACCAAAGCAGCCCCGATGGACGGTGCATCAAGACGGGGGGCGGGAGGGAGCCCCCAGGAATGGCATGTGGAGGAAGGACTCGCCACCCTTCCAAAGGGCGATGATTCGCCCAGGCAGCGTGGGAGTGCCGCCCCCTGGACTCCCCACAGCACCCCCTTTGTCGGAGTACTCTCACGCACAGCCCCCCAACTTGTTAAGTTGGGGGAAGGTGCTGGGAGCCAGGACTCCTGGGTTCTCTCCCCGGCTCTGGGGGAGGGGGGGGATGGGGTCTAGTGGATAGAGCAGGGGGGCTGGGAGTCACGACTCGCTGTCTGTAAATTTCAGCTGAGTTCCTCCCCCAGCTCTGTGACTCAGTTCCCCCCGGGTGTTCCAGGACGCGGAACTGGGGCTCGGCTGGGTGGGAGCCATTAATTACTAATCCATATCTCCCCGGCGGGAGGCGGTGTCCCTGGGCAGGCAGATCCCCGGGGGCAGTGGGGACAGAGGCTGCTGTGGTACCACACAGCGGGGAGCAGCCGGTGTGAATGTGCATCGCCCCTTGACTCCACTGCAAACCCCTTCCCAGCAGCTGGGGGGCTGGCCCCATTGCCGCTGCTGGGGGCTATCCCCAGGGACTCCATGGAGCGACGGCTGATGGACACCGGGGGGGCTGGCCCCTACCTCAGACAAATGAGATGACGAGATATATTTTGTGTCACTCTACCCTATGCTGCTATTGAGGGGTGGGGGCGTGGGAGCCAGGACTCCTGGGTTCTCTCCCCGGCTCTGGGATGGGAGTGGAGTCTAGTGGTTAGAGCAGGGATGGGAGCCAGGGCTCCTGGGTTCTATTCCTGGCTTGGGGGGTATGGGGTCTGGTGTCTCATGGCTCTGCCTCAGTTTCCCCCCACTCTACAGCATCCCAGCTGTGGTGAGCTGGTCCCTTTGCTGTCCCAGCGGGAAAGGCTTGCCCCGCTGCTCAGGCAGTGGGGGGGGGGGCGGGGGGGGACTGAGGGGGTGTTAGAACATAAGAACGGCCGTACCGGGTCAGACCAAAGGTCCATCTAGCCCAGTATCCTATCTACCGACAGTGGCCCATGCCAGGTGTTAGATGAAGGTCACAGCCCCGGTAACCAGGGTGGGGCTGGGGGCGTTGTGATGCTGCGTGCGCCGTCATCTGATGCCCTGCTGACCTGGGAGAACGGGCTAGCTTATCGCTTAGGGTCTGCGTCCCCAGCCAGGACGCCTGGGTTCTCTCCCCAGCTTTGGGAGGTGAGTGGAGGATGGTGGCTCGGAGCAGGGGGCTGGGAGCCAGGACTCCTGGGTTCAATTCTCAGCTCCATCCCTCTCTGCCTCAGTTTCCCTCCCTCCCCCAAAGCCAGGGGGAGCGCTGCTTTGCCAAGGGGCCAGCTGGCTGGGTTTGGGGCGGGGGAACACACTCCTGCGGGGGTGCTACCACTGTACATAGATGCCGGGTGACACATTTTGTACGGACCGGGGGTGGGTGGGTTTTTTAAACGCCTGTAACCCTGCCGGCCGCTGTCCTGTCTGCAGAGCCGCCGCGCGGAATAAAGAGACTGTATTTATTTAGCTGGCGTGCTCGGTGATTGATGGGGGGGGGGGACGACACGTGTGTGGGGGGGTCCTAGGATTCGTGTTAGTGCATGACCTCTAACCCTACTAACAGCTGGGGAATGGGGCAGGGGCCTGTCCCCGCTAGGGGGCGCTGGCTCCCATCTACCCCAGGGCAGGGACTGGCTGGCTCAGGGGGGCAGGGAATGGGGTTGGGGCCTGTCCCCTCTGGGGGGCACCAGCTCCCACCCGGCCCCAGGGTGGGGACTGGCTGGCTCAGGGGGGCAGGGAATGGGGCTGGGGCCTGTCCCTTCTTGGGGGCGCCGGCTCCCATCAGCCCCAGGGCAGGGACTGGCTGGCTCAGGGGGGTGGGGCAGGGCCACTCGGCCCCCACAAGCTGAGCCCTCCACTTCTCCCAGGGCTCAGTGCCAAATATGGGGAGGGGGTGACCCCAATGCTGTCCCCTGGCCCATCAACCCCCCCCCCCCATGTTCAGTGGTGGTATTATCCCGCGTCTGCACTGCCGGGGCCTCCATGGAGATTGGGGAACCCCCATGGGCAGGGCCCAGACCTCCCCAGATGGTGATCAGAGCCACCCCCTGCCACTGGGGCAGGTGATGCACCGATGCCCCCCCCCCCAGGCTGAGATCTCAGCCCCAGGGGGAGAGATATTCCCTACCGCCAGGTCGTGGTGGCAGCATTGGGGAAACCGAGGCAGGGAATGGACTTTCCCAGTGGCCCCCAGAGGTGGGCCAGGAGGCTGGAGCCCCAGGGCAGGGACTGGCTGGATATGGGGGAGGGTGAGAATGGGGCATGGGGGCCTGCCCCTCGGGGGGGGGGGTACCTTCCATCCAGCCACAGGCTGGGGGACTCGCTGGCTCCTGGGGGGGGCGGGGATGGGAAATGTCTCTCCTGTACTCTTGGCTATTAGCAATGAAAGTGGGGTGCTGGGGGTAGTTTCTTAATAGCCCTGAGCCCCTATTGCTGGGGGAGGGGGCAGTGGGGCAGTCATAGGATGTGGGGGGAGCTGGGGAACTCCAGGGCTCGGGGGGGGGGTGAAGAATTCCCTGACCCCCCACCTCAAGCAGACCCGCAGGACCAGCCCCCCAAAACTAAACCAGGTACATTGTAAGCTGCATGAACTACTGGGTTGTGGGAGGCTGGGAACCCAGACTCCTGGCTTGTCTCCCCGGCTCTGGGAGGGGAGCGGGGGTGGGGGGCTGGGAGCCAGGACACCTGGGTTCTCCCCCAGCTCTGGGAGTAGAATGGCGGGGGAGGGCTGGGAGCCAGGATGCCTGGGTTCTCTTCCCAGTCTGAGCCCCAGCTCCCCGAGCCCAACCATCCCCTTTTCTCTCTTGCAGGCTGGCATGTAAAGAGAAGGGTTCCTGAGTTGGGCAGCGACTGGGGGGGCGATGGTCGCCACGTCTCCAAGCATCCAGCCCGGGCTTCGGCAAGGGGGCCCCTCCACCCTGCCCCAGAGGTGGCTGCATCTTGGTGCCGGCTGAGGCAGCCTGGGATCCTGCCAGCAGCTTTCAGAAAGAAGTAGGAGATGCAGTGGAAGGGTAGGGCTGGGAGCCAGGACTCCTGGGTTCTCTCCCCGGCTCTGGGAAGGGAGTGGGGGCTGGTGGTTAGAGCAGGGGGGGGCTGGGAGCTCCACCTCACTGCCATTTCCTGATTCACTCTGCCTCAGTTTACCCTTGCGTAAAAGACAGGCAGCCGTTCCTACCTCCCAGAAGGGGATGCGCCCGCTCACAGCGTGGCCAGTCCCCCTCGCTCAAGCCCCCCAGTGCTTATGGGGGGGACGCAGGCACAAGCCGCTCAGTCTTAATGCCCCCTAAGACAGTGGCTATGGGGCAGCCGTGTGGAACCCCCCGTTTTTATCACTCCCCGCTGTGGCCTTTTCTATTTATTGTCCAACATGGATTTTGACACAACAGCGTGTGTGTCCTGTCATCTGTGGAGCTGCAGGACTCCTGGGTTCTCTCCCCAGCTCTGGGAGGGGAGTGGGGGCTGGTGGTTAGAGCAGGGGGGCCTGGGAGCCAGGACTCCTGGGTTCTCTCCCGACTCTGGCTCAAGGACCCAGAGAAATACATGAGAGTGCCTCCTGCCCAGCCCCCACCCCACAACACCCAGTCCCCTTCCCCCCAGCCTTGTCTGCCGGGGAGAGCGCCCCCTGCCCAGGCCCCTCCCCACAGCCCTGTCTGCCGGGGAGAGCGCCCCCCGCCCAGCCCCCCCTGCAGGTCAGGCACACACACAGGTCGGTCCCAGTTGCATCTCTCCAGGTTTATTACAAAGGTGGGGGTTGGGGGGGGGGGGTCAGTCCTGCTGCTTGGCGCGGGAGGCCTCGGCGTTGGCCCGCAGCACGGCGCCGGGGCTGGGGTACGGGCGCTGCTGGAAGAGGGGCCCCGCCGCCGTCGTGTCAGCCCCCGTCTTCGCCTCGTTGCGCTTCGGCAGCCCCGTCGACCACGTGCCCCTGCGGGGGGGGTGGGTGGGGTGTCAGCGCAACAGCCCTCTGGGTAGGCCCTGCCCACTGCAACAGACTCCTCCCCCACCTAGACCCCACCCACACAGCCCACCGCACCAAACTCCTCCCCCTCTGTAACCCCCTCCCCTGCTCCCTCACCCAGCCCCCACCGCTCCCTCTCCAGCACCCCTCAAGCCACACTGTGGGACTACAGACCCCCCCCCCCCCCCCCGGCCCCAGCGGCACCAGGATCTCACCGTGGGGCGTCCGAGTAGGCGCTGGGGTCCATGGGGTCCAGCTCCTCGTCCTTGCGGCTGCCTGGGGAGGGACAGGTGGGGGGGGGAACCCTGCTCAGTTGAGTGCTCCCCCAGAGCCTCCCCCCAAGTCCAGCTACACCCCCATCCCCCCAGGTACTAATTCACCTCCTTCCCCTCCCCACTCATCCCTCTTCGCCCCCCAAGTCTCTGCTCCCCACAGCCACCCTGCCCTGGGCTCAGCCCCACCCTCTCCAGGATGCCCTGGGCACCCCCATCCTTCATCCTCCTTCCCCCCCACACTGGCTCGGATCCAGCAGCACCCCCAACTCCTCATCTCTGCCCCCCCCCCACGCACTTTTCTTGCTCTTGGGATACGGCGCCAGTTCTTCCCGGCGATGGTAACGCCGCTCCTTCACCTCCTCGCGCTCCGGCTTCTCGTAGGGGCGCTCCGGCTTCTCATAGGGGCGCTCCGGCTTCTCATAGGGGCGCTCCGGCTTCTCATAGGGGCGCTCCGGCTTCTCATAGGGGCGCTCCGGCTTCTCGTCAGCCTCTGGGGGAGACACACAGACTGTTCCAGATGGAACCCCGGCGTCCGGGCCCCTCCACCCTGCCCCAGTCTAAGCCACTAGACCCCATGCCCTGCCCAGCGCTGGGATAGAAGCCCAGGAGTCCTGAATCCCAGCCCCTTCCCCCACCCCAACTAACGCCATTCCCCTCCCATTACCTAGGCTGTTTTTCAGCTTCTTCGCTGCTTTGGTGATGATGGAGCTGGGGTCGTTAGGAGAGAGCCAGGAGACCAGGTCATTCTCCATGTTCCAGTAATAGGGGAGACCGCTGGAGGGCAGGGGGAGACAGAGATGATTCACCTGCCGTTATAGCATGCTGAGATGCAGTCAGCTCTGGGGTGGGGCAGCTGGGGAACAGCCGCACATAACACCGCACAGGCACGCTCTCTCTTACCAGATGGGGTCGAACACTTTATACCAGTTGGGCGGCAAGTTCTCGATTCTGGTGGCTTCGTAATCCACGTGGTCATCATCGTAATCTTCCGCGATGACCTCCTCCTCGGGCTCTAAGGACAGCGTGGGTCAGAGAACCGACTGCGCAGAACCCTGCCCCATAGTGCCCGGCCCTGCCCCCCAGCACCCGGCCCGCCGGGGAGAGCGCCCCCTGCCCTGCCCTGCCCCCCAGCGCCCAGCCCGCCGGGGAGAGCGCCCCCTGCCCTGCCCCCCCAGCGCCCGGCCCGCCGGGGAGAGCGCCCCCTGCCCGGCCCTGCCCCCCAGCGCCCGGCCCGCCGGGGAGAGCGCCCCCTGCCCGGCCCTGCCCCCCAGCGCCCGGCCCGCCGGGGAGAGCGCCCCCTGCCCGGCCCTGCCCCCCAGCGCCCGGCCCGCCGGGGAGAGCGCCCCCTGCCCTGCCCTGCCCCCCAGCGCCCGGCCCGCCGGGGAGAGCGCCCCCTGCCCTGCCCTGCCCCCCAGCGCCCGGCCCGCCGGGGAGAGCGCCCCCTGCCCTGCCCCCCAGCGCCCGGCCCGCCGGGGAGAGCGCCCCCTGCCCTGCCCTGCCCCCCAGCGCCCGGCCCGACGCGGAGAGCGCCCCCTGCCCTGCCCCCCAGCGCCCGGCCCGCCGGGGAGAGCGCCCCCTGCCCTGCCCTGCCCCCCCAGCGCCCGGCCCGCCGGGGAGAGCGCCCCTGCCCTGCCCTGCCCCCCAGCGCCCGGCTCCCCCGCCCCACGGCGCCCCAGGCCCGGGTGTCTCGCACGCACCAGGCTCCACGTGCTTGAGGAGGCCTCTCTTGGCCAGGCGGGACTGAAGCGCCACCGGCAGCGGCATCTGGAGCGGCGGAACCTGGGGGGGGAGCGTCAGCTGGAGGGGTGCGGGGCCCCCCGCGTCCCACACCCCCCGGGGGGGGCGGCCCGGCCCCTCCCCCCTGGGGTCCCCCGGGCTCCCCCCCTCGGCCCCTCCCCCCTGGGGTCCCCCGGGCTCCCCCCCTCGGCCCCTCCTCCCTGGGGCCCCCCGGGCTCCCCCTCCTCGGCCCCTTCCCTCTGGGGCTCCCCCCTCGGCCCCTCCCCCCTGGGGCCCCCGGGCTCCCCCCCTCGGCCCCCCCCCCCTGGGGCCCCCCGGGCTCCCCCTCCTCGGCCCCTTCCCTCTGGGGCTCCCCCCTCGGCCCCTCCCCCCTGGGGCCCCCGGGCTCCCCCCCTCGGCCCCCCCCCCCTGGGGCCCCCCGGGCTTCCCCCCTCGGCCCCTCCTCCCTGGGGCCCCCCGGGCTCCGCCCCTCGGCCTCTCCCCCCTGGGGCCCCCCGGGCTCCCCCCCTCGGCCCCTCCCCCCTGGGGCCCCCGGGCTCCCCCCCTCGGCCCCTCCCCCCTGGGGCCCCCGGGCTCCCCCCCTCGGCCCCTCCCCCTGGGGCCCCCCCGGGCTCCGTCCCTCGGTCCCTCCCCCCTGGGGCCCCCCGGGCTCCCCCCTCGGCCCCTCCCCCCTGGGGCCCCCGGGCTCCCCCCCTCGGCCCCTCCCCCCTGGGGCCCCCGGGCTCCCCCTCCTCGGCCCCGCCCCTCGGGATCTCCCCCACCAGTCTCCGTCCGGCCCCTCCGCTCTCCAGGCTGCACCTAGAGCCCCCCTGCAGCCACGCACGTGACGCACTCGGGCCAATCAGCGCCCTCCCCTGCCCCTCTCGCTCACCTGATCCCGCAGGCAACTTGCCTCCGCCCCCCATGCCCATGTGACCGGCTCCGGCGAATGGGAGGGAGGGAGGCGGGGCTGTCCATCTCTCCTTTTCGGCTGACCAATCGGAAGAACAGAGGAGAGGGTCCCGCCCCCAAACACAATCAATCAGAGCGAAGACCGCATAATCACGTGGTACCCAGGAGCCTGTGAGAAGGGGCAACGCACGTCACGTGTTCGCAGAAGAGCCAATAGGGAGGCGGAATCCCCTCCTCACGTGGTCGCAGGGACGGAAAAGAGGTTCTCCCCCGCCACGTGACTCCAACTGACCAATGAGAGCGGATACACTTCCCGGCGCCTTTATGTGACGTATAGAGGGGGCACATCCACGTGATCCCAGCTGTCCAATAAGAGGCCGTGGGAGTCAACAGTTACGTCAGAGACGGGACAAGGGGGCGGAGCGTTTCACCCACGTGACCGTGTAATCGCCGTTTGGAGCCATGGAGGAATATGCCCGGGAGCCCTGGTAAGCGGCCGGGGCCCGCCTCCCCCCGCGCGGGGCGCTTGGTACCGCCCGGCGGGCGAGTCCATTGGGAGAGGAATTGGTCTCTTCCCGCCCCCCCCCCCATGGCAGTGGCCTGTGGGCCGCTCCATTAGGTGGAGGAGGTGACTGGTGGGTTCAGAGCGGAGCCTCCCCCCCCCCCCCCCCGTGTTTGGTTCCTTGGTAGCTCCCAGCCTATTGGGTGGGCGAGTCCATTGGAGGAGCAGTGGAGGGGCAGGGACCCCTCTCCGCGATGGACTTGCCTATCACCCCTTTCTCCTGGAATGGATTCACCCAACTCCCCTCTCCCAGTAGCGCCCCCTTTCGGGAATGGATTTGCCCAGCCCTTCCCCCCCGCCAACCTCCCTGCAATGGATCCACCCGTTCCCGTCCTTCGCCCCTTTCCCCATCTCGGCGGCTCCGGGGGGGAGGAACCATTATAGGGGTGGGTGGGTTCTCGAGAACCTTTACACCCCTATTCGTGGTCACTTGGTATGTCCCTGCTCTTTGGTGTCTATGGGCGGGCGAGTTCATTGGGCGAAGAAATGGGGGGGGGGGCAGAAGGAATGGACCTTCTCTCTTTCCCCCCCCCCCCCCCGTCCTCTCATAGGCTCCATGGGCTGGGAGATACCAAGTCACTAAAGCAGGGACGGTTGGGAAATACCAAGAACACAAGAATGGAAGGTGTGTTTGTACCACGTGGTATTCCCGGGGTTGGGGGGGGGTTATTATTGTAGGGTCCATTGCTGTTCCTGAGGAATTGTTATTGTAGGGTCTCTTCTCGCTGGTGGCATGGGGGGGAGGGGACAGGATGTGTGAGGCTAGGTTGGCGCTGGCTGGGAGGGGTTGTTGTAGGGTTTGGCTCGCTGCCGGTCTGTGGGTGGGGAGTTATTTACCGTAGGGTGGGTCGTCCCGGGCCTGGGGGGGCACTATCCTGGGGTCGCGCTCGAGGGGTTAGCAGGGATCTGTTATGGTAGGGTTCCCACCCTCGGCTTGTTGTAGGGTTGCTCCTGGGTTTGTTTATTGTAGGGTCTCCCAACCTGGCTAACCACCTCCCTTCTCTTCCGACAGCCCATGGCGCATCGTGGACGACTGCGGCGGTGCCTTCACCATGGGGATGATTGGTGGGGGGGTCTTCCAGGCCGTCAAGGGCTTCCGGAACGCCCCCATGGTGAGTCCAGCCCCTGACACCCCTCCGTCGCCAGCTGCACCCAGGCCCCAGATCCTGTTGGTCTGATTCCCGTCCAGCTGATGGCGCTGGGCCCTCCTGGCTGGGGTGGCTCCCCGCTGACCCCGATCGCTACGGGGAGAAGGGGGCCTGGTGGGGGCCGTGTGGCATCTCACCCCAACTCTTCCTCTGCTGCTCTTCCTCCTAGGGCGTCCGACACCGGTTCAAAGGGAGCGTCAGTGCCATCCGCATCAGAGCGCCGCAGATCGGAGGTGAGGGGGTCTGTGTAGTGTGCGGGGGGAGGCGGGCAGTATGGGGAGCATGGGCCTGGGGGGAGGGGGCCAAGGTGTATCTAATCGCTGCTCCCTCCTTTCCCCAGGTAGCTTTGCTGTCTGGGGGGGCCTTTTCTCCACCATCGACTGCGGCCTGGTGAAGATGAGGGGGAAGGAAGATCCCTGGAACTCGATCACCAGTGGGGCCCTCACAGGGGCCGTGCTCGCCTCCCGCAGTGAGTGTCCTGCGCAGCACCCCCTGCTGGCCCCCCGCCTCCTCGCACCCCCGGCCAGGCGCTCCATCTCTTTAATTCATCTCTTCTTCTCCCCAGGTGGCCCGTTAGCCATGGTCGGCTCAGCCATGATGGGGGGCATTTTACTGGCCTTGATAGAAGGAGTCGGGATCTTACTCACCAGATACACGGCACAGCAATTCCAGAACTGTAAGCAGTGCCCGGGGCTTGGCTGGCAAGGGCTGCGGGTCGGGAGTGAGGGGCACCAGCAGAGATTGGGGGGAGCCTGGGGCTGTGGGTCGGGAGTGAGGAGTGCTGGGGGGGAGGGGGGCTGGGCTGGGCTAGCAGGGGGCTGCGGGTCGGGAGTGAGGAGCGCTGGGGGGGAGGGGGGCAGGGCTGGGCTAGCAGGGGGCTGCGGGTCGGGAGTGAGGAGCGCTGCGGGAGCAGGGCTGAGCTAGCAGGGGGCTGCGGGTCGGGAGTGAGGAGCGCTGGGGGGGAGGGGGGCTGGGCTGGGCTAGCAGGGGGCTGCGGGTCGGGAGTGAGGAGCGCTGGGGGGGAGGGGGGCAGGGCTGGGCTAGCAGGGGGCTGCGGGTCGGGAGTGAGGAGCGCTGCGGGAGCAGGGCTGGTCTAGCAGGGGGCTGCGGGTCGGGAGTGAGGAGCGCTGGGGGGGAGGGGGGCAGGGCTGAGCTAGCAGGGGGCTGCGGGTCGGGAGTGAGGAGCGCTGGGGGGGAGGGGGCAGGGCTGGGCTAGCAGGGGGCTGCGGGTCGGGAGTGAGGAGCGCTGGGGGGGAGGGGGGCAGGGCTGGGCTAGCAGGGGGCTGCGGGTCGGGAGTGAGGAGCGCTGGGGGGGGAGGGGGGCAGGGCTGGGCTAGCAGGGGGCTGCGGGTCGGGAGTGAGGAGCGCTGGGGGAGCAGGGCTGGGCTAGCAGGGGGCTGGGCTAGCAGGGGGCTGCGGGTCGGGAGTGAGGAGCGCTGGGGGGGAGGGGAGCAGGGCTGGTCTAGCAGGGGGCTGCGGGTCGGGAGTGAGGAGCGCTGGGGGAGCAGGGCTGGGCTAGCAGGGGGCTGCGGGTCGGGAGTGAGGAGCGCTGGGGATGGGGGGCAGGGCTGGGCTAGCAGGGGGCTGCGGGTCGGGAGTGAGGAGCGCTGGGGGGGAGGGGGGCAGGGCTGGGCTAGCAGGGGGCTGCGGGTCGGGAGTGAGGAGCGCTGGGGGGGAGGGGGGGCAGGGCTGGGCTAGCAGGGGGCTGCGGGTCGGGAGTGAGGAGCGCTGGGGGAGCAGGGCTGGGCTAGTAGGGGGCTGTGGGTCGGGAGTGAGGAGCGTTGGGGATGGGGGGCAGGGCTGGGCTAGCAGGGGGCTGCGGGTCGGGAGTGAGGAGCGCTGGGGGGGAGAGGGGCAGGGCTGAGCTAGCAGGGGGCTGCGGGTCGGGAGTGAGGAGCGCTGAGGGAGCAGGGGGCTGGGCTAGCAGGGGGCTGCGGGTCGGGAGTGAGGAGCGCTGGGGGGGAGGGGGCAGGGCTGGGCTAGCAGGGGGCTGCGGGTCGGGAGTGAGGAGCGCTGGGGGGGGAGGGGGGCAGGGCTGGGCTAGCAGGGGGCTGCGGGTCGGGAGTGAGGAGCGCTGGGGGGGAGGGGGCAGGGCTGGGCTAGCAGGGGGCTGCGGGTCGGGAGTGAGGAGCGCTGGGGGTGGGGGGCAGGGCTGGGCTAGCAGGGGACTGCGGGTCGGGAGTGAGGAGCGCTGGGGGGGGAGGGGGGCAGGGCTGGGCTAGCAGGGGGCTGCGGGTCGGGAGTGAGGAGCGCTGGGGGAGCAGGGCTGGGCTAGCAGGGGGCTGCGGGTCGGGAGTGAGGAGCGCTGGGGGGGAGGGGGGCAGGGCTGGGCTAGCAGGGGGCTGCGGGTCGGGAGTGAGGAGCGCTGGGGGGGAGGGGGGCAGGGCTGGGCTAGCAGGGGGCTGCGGGTCGGGAGTGAGGAGCGCTGGGGGAGCAGGGCTGGTCTAGCAGGGGGCTGTGGGTCGGGAGTGAGGATTGCTGGGGGGGAGGGAGCAGGACTGGGCTAGCAGGGGGCTGCGGGTCGGGAGTGAGGAGCGCTGGGGGGGAGGGGGGCAGGGCTGGGCTAGCAGGGGGCTGCGGGTCGGGAGTGAGGAGCGCTGGGGATGGGGGGCAGGGCTGGGCTAGCAGGGGGCTGCGGGTCGGGAGTGAGGAGCGCTGGGGGGGAGGGGGGCAGGGCTGGGCTAGCAGGGGGCTGCGGGTCGGGAGTGAGGAGCGCTGGGGATGGGGGGCAGGGCTGGGCTAGCAGGGGGCTGCGGGATCATTTCTACACTGGTCAGGCTGTCCCCATGTGGCGTTGTGGGGCTGTTGCCCAGCTGCCCTGGCCAGAGGTGGCTGCATCTCTGCCTTCTCACTAGTAATTTTCTTCCCCCTCCCCCACCCCCCCAGCTAACCCGTTCGGTGAAGACCCCAGTCAGCTGCCCCTGAAGGACAGCCCCACGCCTCCAGGATACCCGGGCTACGGACAATATCAATGAAGCTCCTTTGTACGTGGGGGGTCCCCTCTATTTTTGGGGGGGGGCAGCTGCAGCTACTAATTCGCCCCTCCCCCTTGCCGGCGCTCAGGATGTGATTCCAGCCACTGGTCCCTCCAGTTCTTGGATTCTCCCCCTGGAGGCGACGCTGAATAGGCCTGTTTCCCTCTGTGGAGGAGGGAGGGGTTTGCTGGGAGCCCCTCTAAATTTGCATATTTTCGGGCTGGGGCTGGGGACTATGGGGCAGGGGATTGCTCTGTATTTCCTGCTACGTTGGGGGGTGGGCTGTGGGGATATTGGACTACAGGATAAATTGGGGGGGTTGGCATCTTCTCGCAGTGGGGAGCTTCCTTCCTGGAGCTCACCCCCCCATTCTGTTTGAGGGTGCCTCCATTTCCAGCTTAGAAATGGAGTTCAATACACCCCTGAAAGGGCAAGAGGTGGCTGTATCACCCCTTTTAGCTTGGGTGAAATTCAGGGGGGGCTGCAGGGTTGTAGATGAGGGGGTGCTCCTGGCCCTGTGCTGGGGGTGCCTATCTTTTTGCAGCACCCCAAAACTACTTGTGACATGGTGCCTCGTTCTTAGTGGCTTCCCCTGCTCCTGAGACGGGGGGCTGGGGGGGAGGCATCTCTTGGAATGGAGTTAGGTGGGGCCTCTTGAAATCAGTATGACATACGACAGTACATCCATGGACTATGCTTCCCATCTTGCCTGGCTGTGACCCCCCCCAAAAAGGGGTGTGATTCCCATTTTCATAACCAGTGAATCCTACTGTTCCCCCCCAGTCCAGCTGGGAAACCCCACCTTGGTGTGTATCCCCAACCTGTCCCAATTAATGTTACAGACCCCTGCTGTCAGCCCCCCGAAATCCCCAGTTCTGAGCCCAATTTCACCTCTTTTAGTGTTTGTATTTAAAGATGTTTTTAAAGGTGTGTGACTTGCTGGTGTGTCCGAGTGTTTAATGATCTGCCTGCCAGTGGGGGTGCTGTGATGCAGGGATGGGAGTGGGGACTGGTGTGTGTACGAGGGGGGCCTGGGGGGCAGGACTCCTGGGTTCTTTCCTGGCTCTGGGAGGGGAGTGGGGTCTAGTGATTGGGGGGGACGACCCTGTTTGTTTTCAGCAGCTTCAATGCTGTGTGGTTAAATGAACAGAGACTCGCCCTTGGTGGGAGCAGTATAGGTGATCTGCACAAGATGGCTGATCGAGGAGAGTCAGAGATTAGACCTCAACTCTTCCAGCAGGGGGCTGCACGGCCGGAGCGAGAGAGACCCACTGCCCGCTCTCTCAGACCTATGCAGGCTGGCCCTGATTTTAAGTATTTGTACTCTGCTCAGACAAAACGGCCCCTTGCAGAGAGAGGGAAACTGAGGCAGGGCAAGAGTTGTGGCTGGTGCAGAACGGAGGGCTGAGCGTTGGTAGCCTGACTCGCCGGCCCAGGGGTTAACCTGTGCTCCTGCCTCGTACTGTCAGTGCCCACTTACACTCACTCCCACGGACCCCCCTCAAATTCATCTCCACCCTTGCCTGGGCTTCATTTGCTTGAGACTCATTTCTCGGTGCGTCTCCTGCTTGCTGAGCCCCCAGGGCTGATCCATTTCAAACTCCTAAGCAGCTGTGGGCAGCAGCCTGGGGGGGTGAGGGTAAAGGGAGGGTTACCGACAGACACCCCCAACCCTAGCAGCTGCAGTTTCAGCATCTGTCCCCACTCTTCTAAGAGATAGGTTCAAAACCCAGGCGTCCTAGCTCCCCTCCCAGAGCCAGCGAGAGAACCCAGGAGTCCTGGCTCCCAGCCCCCCCTGCTGTAACCACCAGCCCCCACTCCCCTCCCAGAGCCGGGGAAAGAACCCAGGAGAACCTGCTCTAACCACTAGCTTCTGTCAAGGCGGCGTGGATGCAAGAAGACCCCCCCACCACAGCCCTGTGCCCCCCTGAGCAATGGGACCCCAGAAGAGCTGATCTCCCAGACAGACCCATGACAGGGGTGGGGGGGCCACACACAGTGGGGGGGGGTGCGCCCAGTCCCTGGTGGGGGGCAAAGGGGGACAGGGGCAAGGAGTCTGCACACCAAAGGGTTGGGGGTGGGGCGCAGGGGAGGCGGCCTGGACCCTTTGGGGCCCATGATGTGGGGGCAGGGAGGTCAGTGACCGGGGGGGGGGGGCGGTTCTTCACATGGGGGCAGCTCCATTTGCCCCGGGGACTGGGAGCTCCTGGGGGAGGGGTCTGGCCCTGCCCCTTGCAAGGGGGCTTCTGGGGGTGGAACCGGGCACTAGATTGATGGGGGGGGTCACAGAATCCCAGGGCCCCCCCCCCCCCGTCCCAGAGCCGGGGAGAGAACCCAGGAGTCCGGGCTCCTAGTCCCCCCCCTGCTCTAACCACCAGCCCCCACTCCCCACCCAGAGCTGGGGAGAGAACCCAGGAGTCCTGGCTCCCAGCCCCCCCTGCTCTAACCACCAGCCCCCACTCCCCTCCCAGAGCCAGGGAGAGAACCTAGGAGTCCGGGCTCCCACCGCCTTGTCATGTGACCAGGCCCATGCCGGCTTCGGGCAGTTCCGGGTGCGTTGCTAGGCAACTGGTCCCTGGTTGCCAGGGCGCCTGCCCGGCCTGCCAGGTACTGGGACCGTGGGGGGAGAGGGCGGCGCGGTGCATAGTGGGACAGGGCGCCCCCCCCCCCCACTGGGGTGCCTCAGGAATTGTGGGGGTAGCCTGGGAGGGAGCAGTGCATTGTGGGATGGGGTGCCGTAGAAGGGTGAGGGGGGGGGTCCCCTGTGGGGCAAGGAAGCAGTGCATTACGGGACAGGGCACTCCCCCCCAGTATCCCACAATGCACTGCGGGTGCCCCAGAAATGGGGGGGGGCATAACTTGAGAGGGAGCAGTGCATTATGGGAAGGGAAAGGGGACCCCCCCTCCAGTATCCCACAATGCATTGTGGGTGCCTTAGGATTGGGGGGGCGGTGTAACTTGAGAGGGAGCAGTGCATTATGGGACAAGGCACCCACCAGTATCCCACAATGCACTGCAGGTGCCCCAGAAATTGGGGGGGGGGAGGTTGCCTGGAGCAGTGCATTGTGGGAAGGGAAAGGGGTGGTCCCCTCAGATATGGGGTGAGGAAGCAGTGGGTTATGAGATAGGACACCCCCGATATCCCACAATGCACTGTGGGTGCCTTAGGAATGGGGGTCTGGCCTGGGAGAGGCAGCAGTGCATTGTGGGATGGGGCTCCCCCAATAACCCACAGTGCATTGCAGGTGCCCCGCATTGGGGTTCCCTCAGTGTAAGGGGTGAGGAGCAGGGCATTATGGGACAGGGCATCTCCCCCCACCCCACCCCACCCCCGATATACCACAATGCCGAGTGCCCCTTTTGGGGGTGGGGGGCCCCTAACAGGATGTGAATTATTCTCTCCCACAGGTCCCAGTGAAAACCAGTCAGCCCAGCATGGATCAGTACAGCATCCTGGGCAGGATCGGGGAAGGAGCCCACGGCATCGTCTTCAAAGCCAAGAACGTCGAGGTGAGAATGTCCCCCCCTCGATCTGATCCCCACAGCCAGGGCTGGGGGCCAGGCCGCCTGGGTTCTCTGCATGGCTCTGGGAGGGGAGTGGGGGCTGGTGGTTGGGGCAGCGGGAGCTAGGACTCCTGGGTTCTATTCTCAGTGCATCCCTGCTCCACAGACCGGGGAGACCGTGGCATTGAAGAAGGTCGCTCTGCGGAGACTGGAGGACGGGATCCCGAACCAGGCGCTGCGGGAGATCAAAGCGCTACAGGAGATTGAGGAGAATCAGCATGTGAGTGGGGGGCTGGGAGCCAGGACTCCTGGGTTCTCTCCGTGGCTCTGGGAGGAGAGTGGGGTTTAGTGGGATCCGGGCGAGGTGACCTCTTGGGGTCCCTTCCAGCTCTACAGCACTGGGGTTCTGTGATGGCAAAGCCACAGTGTTGGGGGTCAGAAATAGAGACCCCAGGGTCTATTTCTCCACGTCCCCTTCCACTGCCCGGGCTGCAGCTACCCTATCCTCCTGTCTCTGGGTTGCTGCCTTCTTTCTTTCTTTCTTGTTCCCCTGTTTCTTTTTTCCTTTCTCTGTATTCTTTCTTTCTCTTTCTCTACTCCCTTTTTTTTTTTTTTTTTTTTTTTTTTTTTGCCTTTTTGTCTTTTCGTTCATTCACTTCTAGAGCTGGGCAAAACAAAATCAACAGAGTGAAACTGCCAAAAAATTCAGCACATTCCACCCCCCCCCCCCCCAAAACACGGGAGGAGGAACCATCAAAAAGTTTTGTTGTGACCCAAATGAAATTTTGTCTGGTTTTGTTTTGTTTTTTGTTTGTTTGTTTGTTTGTTTTGGCCAGAAATACTGGAAAAATTCCGTTAGAAACTAACCACGTTTTCCCCCTGGATGGATGGATCTTTCTTTTTTTCTTTCTTTCTTTCTTGTTGCTGATAGATACTTGGTAAGTTAAGATGCCAAGGAAGCAGAAGCCGTGAGCTACGGGTGGGTGTCCATCTGTCTGTCTGGGAGATTCGGCTACGCAGGCCCGCTGAACTGGTTAGGGGCAGCAGACACTGGGCTGGGCTCGGACCGAAGGCAGGATACTGGGCCGATGGGCTCGTGGCTGAGACCTGGCAGGGCTAGGCTCACGGCTCTGCCCTGTCTCCCCCGTCGCAGGTGGTGAAGCTGAAGGCCGTGTTCCCCCACGGCGCAGGCTTCGTGCTGGTGTTCGAGTACATGCTGTCGGACCTGGCCGAGGTGATCCGCAACGCCCAGCAGCCCCTCACACAGGCCCAGGCGAAAGGCTACATGCTCATGCTGCTGCAGGGGGTGGCCTTCTGCCACGCCAATAACATCATGCACCGGGTGAGTCCAGCCCCCCCTGCTCTAAGCACTAGGCCCCACTCCCCTCCCAGAGCTGGGGAAAGAACCCAGCCGTCCGGACTCCCAGCCCCCCCCCCATAACCCCCTCATTGTTCCCAGCAGGATCTGAAACCAGCCAATTTACTCATCAGCTCTACGGGGCAGCTGAAGATTGCGGATTTCGGCCTCGCCAGGGTGTTCTCCAGTGACGCAGGCCGGCTCTATAGCCACCAGGTGGCCACCAGGTGAATGGGAGTGGCCGGGCTCTGGGCTGGAACCTTTGGCCACAGAACCGGGTCGGTCCACGGAGCCAGGGACCAGGAATTGGGCTCCTGGGTTCTCTCCCCGGCTCTGGGAGGGGAGTGGGGAGCTAGTAGGTTAGAGCAGGGGTCTGGGAGCCAGGACTCCTGGGTTCTCTCCTCAGCTCTGGGAGGGGCGTGGGGTCTAGTGGTTAGAGCAGGGGGGGCTGGGAGCCAGGACTCCTGGTTCTCTCCCGGCTCTGGGAGGGGAGTGGGGTCTGGTGGTTAGAGCAGGGGGGGCTGGGAGCCAGGACTCCTGGGTTCTCTCCCCGGCTCTGGGAGGGGAGTGGGGGCTGGTGGTTAGAGCAGGGGGGAGCGGGGTGCCTGGAGTCCTGGGTTCTTTCCCGGCTCTGGGAGGGGAGTGGGGGCTGGTGGGATAGAGCAGGGAGATGCTAGTGGTGGGTATGGAGGTGTGTAAGCGTCTCTCTGTCTCCCCATTAGGTGGTACCGTGCCCCGGAGCTCCTGTATGGCGCCCGGAAGTATGACGAAGGGGTGGATTTGTGGTGAGCTCCCCGGCCCCTCATCCCCCATCTCTAGTCTCCCCTCCATGCTCGAGCCCCGCTATGGCTGGACAGCCGCTCGTTAGCGTGAATACCCTCCCCCCGCTGATGTGGTGGTCCGGAACGCAGAGATCTCTGCTGGGGCCGGATTCGACTGCATACTTAATGAAGGGGTGTGGCCAAGGGGGCTTCCCTCCTTAATCCAGCCCTAGCCCTGCCCTTTTTGTCCTGCCCCATGGCCATGCTCCCCCCACATAATCATGCCGCCCAAGCCCCTTTACAGGGAGCCAGACCACAGAGCGGGGCCCTAGAGGGGGTCTCAGCCCCCCCACAGCCCCTTCCCACGCCTCCCAGCGGAGACGTGATAGGGCAGTTCTCGCTTCTACAAGCAACCGGCTCAGGCTCTCTGCAGACTCAGGCAACGCCCCTGTGTCCGTTACACTCAGGCAGTTCGCATTTCTGTGAGCCGTCGGCTCTTCGGGCAGGTGTCGCGCTTTGACGCTTCTCTCCCCAGGCGGGTGTCCTGGGAACTCCTGTTATTTTTTTATCCTGAAGGTCCAGCGTCTCTCGTGTGTGTGTGTGTGTGTGTGTGTGTGTGTGTGTGTGTGTGTGTGTGAGTGAGCCCTAAATGATCTCCCCCACCCCCCCTGCTGCCTGGAGGCACCTCAGGACGGTGAGGATGGCCCCGCGAACCCCGGGGACACAGTGGGATAGGGGTCAGTCATGGAGAGTTACCCCTGGGGTTCCATAGACCCCCCCCGGCCTGCTCCCCCTTTTCTGCATCCGTTCCAGGGCTGTGGGCTGCATTTTTGCTGAGCTGCTGAACAACTCGCCCCTCTTCCCCGGGGAGAACGACATCGAGCAGCTCTGCTGTGTACTCCGGGTGCTGGGGACCCCCAGCCCACGCGTCTGGCCGGTGAGTGGGGGCGGGGTTCTCCTCCAGCTCTGGGGCTAGTGGGTAGAGCAGGGGGGCTGGGAGCCCGGACTCCTGGGTTCTCTCCCCAGCTCTGGGAGGGGAATGGGGCCTGGTGGTTAGAGCGGGGGGCGGGGACTGTGAGCCAGGACTCCTGGGTTCTCTCCCCGGCTCTGGGAGGGGAGTGGGGGCTGGTGGTTAGAGCGGGGGCGGGGCTGGGAGCCAGGGCGCCTGGGTTTTCTCCCGGCTCTGGGAGGGGAGTGGGGGCTGGTGGTTAGAGCAGCAGGCAGGGCTGAGACTCCAGGACTCCTGGGATTTCTAAGCACCCATCTCCCATGGCAGGAGATCACGGAGCTGCCTGACTACAACAAGATCTCGTTCAAAGACAACCCGCCCATCCCGCTGGAGGAGGTGCTGCCCGACGCCCCCCCACAGGCCCTGCAGCTGCTCAAGCGCTTCCTGGTCTACCCTTCCCGGGAGCGCGTGAGGGCAGCCCAGGTAAGGGAGCCCCACTGCTCTCCCAGTGCCCGGAGAGAACCCAGGAGTCCTGGCTCCCAGCCCTCCCTCCCTCCTTGCTCCAACCCACTGCACCCCACTTCCCTCCATCTCTAATCTCCCCTGGCAGTCGGGGCTGGGTGCTAGGGGCTGCCGTGGGGCAGGGAGTGCAATACCTCAAGCTGCCACCAGAGGGCGCCCCAGGATCTCCCATTGGTCAGCTGTGGTGCTGGGGCGGGGGTGTCACCAGGTTAACCCTTTCTTTCCCCCTCCCCCAGGCATTGCTGCATCCCTATTTCTTCACCCCCCCGCTGCCCGCCCACCACTCGGAGCTACCCATTCCCCAGCGGGGGGGCAGGACGGCCCGGCAGGGACCCCAGCACCAGCGCGACTTCCACGTCGAGCGGCCCGTGGAAGAGTCTGTGGTGGACCCTGAATGGGTGGCCCCTTATGTGGTGTGAGGGTGAAGATGGGACACGGGGTCTGTCCCCTCTGGGGGGCACCGGCTCCCACCCAGCCCCAGGGCGGGGACTGGCTGCCTCAGGGGGGCAGGGAATGGGGCAGGGGCCTGTCCTCTCTAGGGGGCGCCGGCTCCCATCCGGCGCCAGGGCAGGGACTGACTGGCTCAGGGGGGTGGGGAACGGGGCAGGGGCCTGTCCCCTCTAGGGGGCGCCGGCTCCCATCCGGCCCCAGGGCTGGGACTGGCTGCCTCAGGGGGGCAGGGAACGGGGCAGGGGCCTGTCCCCTCTGGGGGGCGCCGGCTCCCATCCGGCGCCAGGGCAGGGACTGACTGGCTCAGGGGGGCAGGGAACGGGGCAGGGGCCTGTCCCCTCTGGGGGGCGCTGGCTCCCACCCAGCCCCAGGGCAGGGACTGGCTGGCTCAGGGGGGTGGGGAACGGGGCAGGGGCCTGTCCCCTCTAGGGGGCGCCGGCTCCCATCCGGCCCCAGGGCAGGGACTGGCTGCCTCAGGGGGGCAGGGAACGGGGCAGGGGCCTGTCCCCTCTGGGGGGGGCCAGCTCCCACCCGGCCCCAGGGCAGGGACTGGCTGCCTCAGGGGGGCGGGGAACGGGGCAGGGGCCTGTCCCCTCTGGGGGGCGCTGGCTCTGATCCAGCCCTGTGGAGGGTGAAGATTGGCCCCAGTCCCCCATATAGTCCCTGTAATAGGGACCCCCAGTCTGTCCGTCCCTCTCTGGACTCTGGTGTCACTGCGTTTTGTAATTAAACGGCTTTCGTTTACTGTGAACTGACTCCCGGTCCCTTTCCTGGAATTGCCCCACCCCCTGGTCTGGTTCTGTATGTGGGAGCCCGGACTCCTGGGTTCTCACCCACCTCTGGGAGGGGAGTGGGGGCCGGTGGGTTAGAGCTGGGGGGGCTGGGAGCCAGGACTCCTGGGTTCTCACCCACCTCTGTGAGGGGAGTGGGGGCCGGTGGGTTAGAGCTGGGGGGGCTGGGAGCCCGGATGCCTGGGTTCTCACCCACCTCTGTGAGGGGAGTGGGGGCCGGTGGGTTAGAGCTGGGGGGGCTGGGAGCCCGGATGCCTGGGTTCTCTCCCGGGCTCTGGGAGGGGAGTGGGGTGTAGTGGTTAGAGCAGTGGGGGCTGGGAGCCCGGACTCCTGGTTTCTATACCCGGCTCTGGCAGAGGACTGGGGGCCGGTGGGTTAGAGCAGGGGGGGCTGGGAGCCAGGACTCCTGGGTTCTCTCCCCAGCTCTGTGAGGGGAGCGGGGGCTGGTGGTTAGAGCAGGGGGGGCTGGGAGCCAGGACTCCTGGGTTCTCTCCCCGGCTCTGGGAGGGGAGTGGGGGCTGGTGGATTACAGCAGGGGGGGCTGGGAGCCAGGACTCCTGGGTTCTCTCCCCAGCTCTGGGAGGAGAGTGGGGGCCGTTGGGTTAGAGCAGGGGGGGCTGGGAGCCAGGACTCCTGGGTTCTCTCCCGGCTCTGGGAGGGGAGTGGGGTCTGGTGGTTAGAGCAGGGGGGCTGGGAGCCAGGACTCCTGGGTCCAGTCTTTGGCTGTGCCTCACTTCCCCGTTCTCCTGGCAGTGACAGGCGGGTGACAGCCGCCCAGCCTGAGCCGGGAGATAGCGCTATCTCTGTCGCCATGTGCCCGCCTCTGGGCTGTGCTGGCGTTGCTGGGGGGTGGGGGGCACAGGGTTGGTTGGCCATGGAGCCCTCACTTTCCTGCCCTGCTCTGGCCTCGTCTCCCTCCGTTCCTGCTCCTCGGCCTGTCCTGCTCTCGCGCGCTTTCATTCTTCACGTCTCTTTCACGTCTTCCTTCCTCTCCCACGTGTCTCACTCTTGGGCCTCCCTTCCTTCAGTCACTGTCAGGCCCTGTCTTTCGCTGTCCCGCTCTCCGCCTGTCACCCTCGTTCTGTCTTTCATTAGCACCTTCTCCCGCCCGTCTGCAGCGTGATCTCCCTCCATCGTTCGTTAGCACCCTCTGGGTGACGGCCCATTGCGCCAGGCGCTGTACAGTGTCTATTAGGTGTATTACGGTCCCTCCTAGGCACCCCAGCCATGGCCCAGGACCTCACCGCGCCGGGCGCTGTACAAACCTGCAACAGAAAGACAATCCCTGCCCCCGCAGAGCTTCCAGTCTGAGACGAGACCTGGGGCGGGTCCAGACTGGGTACCGCAAGGGAACAACGAGTCCCTATTGCAGCCAGCTCCACGCCACGGCAGCCTTCCCCTCACCAAGGTTTTTTCCCGAGGCATCACGGCAGAGGAGGCGGAGAATGCGGGGCTGTGCGCCCGAGCCCGAAGATGCTCGGTGGGGAGAGACACCCGCGGATGACGGAGGCTGGAGGTGGGGGCAGGAGTGGAGATCCGGATAGCGACGGGGCTAGATCGGCTGCCGGAGACCTTATACAGTCCTAGATTCCTCGCCCCGAAGAGTCGCTGCTTCGCAGGGCAGAGCCCCCAAGCTCAGCACGGCCGGCGTTCTTGTTCCTACCCGGATACGTGCACATTTAGCCATACTAAGCCCCACATGGTTTGCTTATGCCCGGGTTCCCAGGCAGTCCAGGTGGCTCGGTATCTCTGACCTGCCCCCCTGCATTATTTACCCACCATTTTTGAGCCATCTGCAAACTTTATCAGGGATGATTTTATATTTTCTTCCAGGGCATTGATCAAAATGCCTGTCGGAGAACTGATTCCAGGGGACCCCACTGGAAACAGACCCAGTCGGGGATCATTCCCCGCTTACAGTTACATTCCGAGATCTATCAGTTAGCCAGTTTTTAAGGCATTTAATGTGGGTTGTGTTAATGTTACATTGTGTGAATTTTTAATCAGTGTCATGCGGGACCAGGTCAAACGCCTCAGCGAAGTCTGCCTGTTACATCAACGCTGCCATCTTTAGCAACCGTACGTGTAATCTCGTCAAAAAAATATACTAAGTTAGTTTGACCGGATCTATTTTCCGTAAACCCCTGTTGATTGGCATTAATTATATCACTCTCTTTTAATTCTTCATTAATCGAGTCCTGTATCAGCCGCTCCATTATCTTGCCCGGGATGGATGTCAGGCTGACAGGTCTATAATTACCCAGATCATCTCGTTCACCCTTTTTTAAAAATTGGCACCTTGGTTTATTACAGATTTATTACACATCGACCCTCCCCCAGTGCTCCAAGTAACAGTACTGCCAGCTCCTCGGCCAGCTCTCTTCAAACTCTTGGATTGAAGGTCTCTGGGCCTGATGATGTAAAAATGTCTGACTTTAGTAGCGTCCTCCAGAGGCACTAGTGGAATGGAAAAAGTGTTGTCATCACTCGTCCAGTGAGCCGGCAACATCTGGTTTTTTTTACGCAGAACAGAAATATTTATTGACCGTGTCTGCCTGTTCTGCGCTAGTATTGGTAAGTCTACCATGTGCATCAAGGAATGGACTAATACCATTCTTGGGATCCTTTTTGTTCCTCGTGTGGTTAAAAAAACCTCCTTCTCATTGTCCAAACAGCTTATGTTTGATGTGCCAGAGAAGGGGGCGTCAGTGGAGGGCTGCAAGGGTTGGAAATGGCACTAGATACGTTCATGGCGGATAGGTCCATCAGTGGCTATTGGCCAGGGCCGCTACCCCATGCTCTGGGTGTCCCTAAACCTCTGCCTGCCAGTAGCTGGGACTGGGCGATGGGATGGGTCACTCTTCGTTCCCTCCGAAGCACCTGGTGTTGGCTGCTGTCGGCAGACAGGACCCCGGGCTAGCGATTGGACTGACCCAGCGTGGCTGTTCTTCTCTTCTTAGGGGCAACATGGACAGAGAAACGGGCTCAGAGGAGGATCTCAGGGGGCCCCCCCATTCCGGACAAGATCGCACGGACAATGCGGTGGGGTGAGGAGAGCGGTAGGCCGGCTGAATGGAGAGGAAAAGCTGGAACTTGAGGACGTCGGGCGGCAGCCACAAGATTTCCACGGAGTCCGCACATGGGAGGGAGGCCCGCGTCGACGGTGACAGGCAAGCTGGGTTGGGTGGCGGGGGAGGCGAGGAGCCAGGAGAGGGCCGGATTTTAGCTTGGCGAGGTCGATCCAGGAGTTGGACCCGGGTTTGTGGGGGGGAGAAGTTGCCGATGGAGAAGAGAACGACCGAGCCCTGGGGAGCCAGAAAAGGGTGGAGTCAGGGGAGCCAAGATCCCCAGAAAAGGAGCCAGGACGGTGGAAACTCCTCTTTTCGAGGGATCTTTCAGTCAGTGTGTCGTCCTTCAGTGCACCCTCTGTTCCCCGAGCAGCAGCTTGCTTTCTCCCTCACCCTTGCTAGCTTAGACCCGTGCAGAGCGCGGGACACTGCAGAATTGTTCCCCTGTCAATACGGAAATAAAACAGTCTAGGAAAGGCCAGGCAAAGAGCTTAGTTACGGTTTAAAAAAGAAATGAGGACATGCCAGATAGTTTAAGGTTCCCGCAGTAAACTTTGATTTTGAGATCGGGGTCTTGTCATTCTGGGCGCTGCCCACACCCCGCCCGCGATCAGGGCCCCCCCGTCGGGCCGGGCGCTGCCCACACCCCGACCGATCAAGGACTGGCTTGGTTCTGATGTATAAACCCCTTCCCAGGGAGAGAATCCCGGGCACTAACGAGGTTATTAATCTCCCTGCGAAAGGCAGGAGCCCAGCTGAAACCCAGCCCCGACTTTTCCCGGCGCGGGTGAGGAGCCCTCGGAACAAACCGCCCAGGGACGTGGTGGATTCCCCAACTCCCGTGGGGTCAGATCCGGGCCGGATCCTTTCCAGAAGGGGCTTTAGCCAAGTCCGTGGGCTCGGTGCAGGGGGACCCTCGGTGAAATTCACCAGCCTGGGCTATTCGGGAAGTTGGCCTAGGTGGACTAAGGGGCTTTTCTAGCCAGTCCCGTGGTTCGTGGCAAGTTCACTGCACCCCCTGGGGGCTCTGTGTCTCCCTCCATCCCCCCACCCCCTCTAATTCACAGACTCCCTCTAATCCCCTAAACTGAGTGCCCCCCGATCTCCCCAGAGCAGGGTCCCCCGTTCTCCCCCCCATTTCCACCACCCTTCTCTGAGGGGTCAGTCGTTCCAGGGGTCCCCGGGTTATGCTTCCTTGGGGAGCTGGCCTAGAGACGGGGTCACTTTCTGCCTCACCCCCCGGGGGTTCTTTCATCTCCACTCAATGGCCAAGGTGCTAAAATTGGGGCTGTGCTGATCGGATGCCGGGCGGGGGCTCCCCGTTTATCCCCCCATTTTCTAATGTCCTCCCCCTCCCCAAATCCACAGACTCCTGCCTGCCGGTGCCCGGAGCGTCCCCAGGAAATTTGGAAAGGATCGGCCGTGGCATCCGAAAGTTGTCGCCTGATGTGTGGGTGGAGATGCACCGGGACAGTGAGCTTGAGAGCTTCGCCAGCTCAGCCAGGGGCGAGATTAGAATCACCCGGGAGCTGAGCTCCGCCTCGGGGAAAGAGGGTGAGTGCACGGAGACTCTCCGCTATTGGGTAGCAGTATAGGAAGCATGACACGCAGAGGAGTTTTCAGAGCCTCTCCTCTCCAGCAGGGGGCGTCAGGGTCCCCCCAGCCTGGTCCATTACAATCTTATTACAACAAGCCTTATGTTATGAACCTGCTGCGCTTAATGTAGGTCCTACTGTATTTACTAACCTAATGACACTGATCTCTGCTTGATGCTCAAGGATCTATAGTGCTGAGAGAGCTGTCCCAGGGCTGGAATTGCAGGGCTGCAGGTGGGGAGTGAGGGGCACCGCGGGGCTGTTGGAGGGTGGGGAGGGCAGGGGCTGCGGGTCGGGAGTGAGGGGCGCCGCGGGGCTGTTGGAGGGTGGGGAGGGCAGGGGCTGCGGGTCGGGAGTGAGGGGCGCCGCGGGGCTGTTGAAGGATGGGGAGGGCAGGGGCTGCGGGTCGGGAGTGAGGGGCGCCGCGGGGCTGGGTTGCAGGGTGGGGAGGGCAGGGGCTGCGGGTCGGGAGTGAGGGGCGCCGCGGGGCTGTTGGAGGATGGGGAGGGCAGGGGCTGCGGGTCGGGAGTGAGGGGCGCCGCGGGGCTGTTGGAGGGTGGGGAGGGCAGGGGCTGCGGGTCGGGAGTGAGGGGCGCCGCGGGGCTGTTGGAGGGTGGGGAGGGCAGGGGCTGCGGGTCGGGAGTGAGGGGCGCCGCGGGGCTGTTGGAGGATGGGGAGGGCAGGGGCTGTGGGTCGGGAGTGAGAGGCGCCGCGGGGCTGTTGGAGGGTGGGGAGGGCAGGGGCTGCGGGTCGGGAGTGAGGGGCGCCGCGGGGCTGTTGGAGGGTGGGGAGGGCAGGGGCTGCGGGTCGGGAGTGAGGGGCGCCGCGGGGCTGTTGGAGGATGGGGAGGGCAGGGGCTGTGGGTCGGGAGTGAGGGGCGCCGCGGGGCTGTTGGAGGGTGGGGAGGGCAGGGGCTGCGGGTCGGGAGTGAGGGGCACCGCGGGGCTGGGTTGCAGGGTGGGGAGGGCAGGGGCTGCGGGTCGGGAGTGAGGGGCGCCGCGGGGCTGTTGGAGGGTGGGGAGGGCAGGGGCTGCGGGTCGGGAGTGAGGGGCACCGCGGGGCTGGGTTGCAGGGTGGGGAGGGCAGGGGCTGCGGGTCGGGAGTGAGGGGCGCCGCGGGGCTGTTGGAGGGTGGGGAGGGCAGGGGCTGCGGGTCGGGAGTGAGGGGCACCGCGGGGCTGGGTTGCAGGGTGGGGAGGGCAGGGGCTGTGGGTCGGGAGTGAGGGGCGCCGCGGGGCTGTTGGAGGATGGGGAGGGCAGGGGCTGTGGGTCGGGAGTGAGGGGCACCGCGGGGCTGGGTTTGGACTCATCTCTCTCTCTTGCTCAGCTCCTTCCCCTTTATCTGGCGCTGGGAGATAAGCGGGTGTTTTTCAGAGAATCGGTCGCTGGCTTCCCCTGAAGTCTGGGTTAGACTCACCCCCCCGGCCTGTGCGCAGGGCCAGGGGGTTCATCCTGACAGAGAAACTGATGCAGTTTCTCTATCAGCCAGTGTCGCAGGGACGCCCCCAGCTACAGCCGCAGTGGGGTCTAGTGGTTAGAGCAGGGGGGGCTGGGAGCCAGGACTCCTGGGTTCTTTCCCCAGCTCTGGGACACTAGCAGAGGGAGGGGAGTGAACAGGCCAGGAAGTGTGGCCCTCGCACCCTGACGCAGTGGGGGACCTGGGGGCGTCTCCCCCACCCAGGTCAGTTATTCTCCACCTTGCCCCCCTGCGCTGCCCGCCCCAGCACCATGGCGTGGGTTGTTCCAGGCCCCGTCACCAAGAATCCGCCAACCGCCAGTCCCTGAGCCTGGCATCAGATAAGGGCTTATCGGGGACTTCCAGGCCTGCTGCCATCACCTCCCCAGGCCCCAAACTGGCCGGGCGGTTAGTGGGGCAGGGAATGGGGCTGGGGCCTGTCTCCTCTGGGGGGCACCGGGTCTCATCCAGCCCCAGGGCAGGGCCTGGCTGGCTCGGGGGAGGGCGGGGAATGGGGCACAGGGCCTGTCCCCTCTGGGGGGCGCCGGCTGCCATCTGCCCCACGTGTGAAATCTCTAGGGATGCTGAGTGATGACAGACCAGTTGCCGTCCCCCCATGTATCCATCGCTGCCTCCCCTCCCCCTGGATGAGTGTGGGGGTACAGCACCAAGACCCCAAAACTCCCAACCCTCCCTCCAATGTTTACCTGCCTCCTCCCACTGAGCCAGGGAGAGAACCCAGGCGTCCTGCCTCCCAGCGCCCCCCCCACCCCGCCCCCTAAGGCCCAGTCTCCTCCCAGAGAACCCAGGAGTTCTGGCTCCCAGCCCCCCCCCCCCCGAACCACTAGACCCATCTCCTTCTACACCAGAGAGCGTTTGGGGGGCTGGTTGTCTCTCTCTCCGCTGTACATTGGGGGGTAATTGAGTTCTCCAGGGTGGGGGGCAGGAGACCCCCAGCTGCTCTCTCCCCCCCTCTCTGAGCCCCACGAGAGCCCGTCCCGTCTCAGAAGGCGGGACCTCACCCGCCTGGGCTGCTGTGTCATTTTTAGCGTCTCTGCCCCCCCCCCTCCTGTTCTCTGTCTCTCGGAGCCACCCAGCAAGTTGGGGCGGACCCACGGCCGGCTAGATCTGGGGGAGCTCGCTGTGCTTCAACCCCCCCCTCGAAATTTGCCAAGGGTCCGCCTGGCACCGCATGTGGGGGCCCCCCCAAATTTCTTGCCCAGCTCTAGGTGAGTGTCAAGCCGAGGCCGGCGGAGGACGGGCGGCGTCCGGTTTGGGGGAGTTGTGGAGAGAGGCCGATGGGCAGAGCGAATCGGGACGGGATGGAAGGGTGCAGAGGCACTGCAAATGGAGGGCTGGTGTGGGCGCCAGGGGGCAGTGGGAACGGAAGAGGGCTGGCGGGGGGGGCCAAGGGGCACTGGGAACAGAGGGCTGGCGGGGGGGCAGGGGGCATTGGGAACGGAGGAGGGCTGGTGGGGGGGCAGGGGGCATTGGGAACGGAGGAGGGCTGGCGGGGGTGCCAGGGGGCATTGGGAACGGAGGAGGGCTGGTGGGGGGTGCCAGGGGGCACTGGGAACGGAGGGGGGCTGGTGGGGGGGCAGGGGGCATTGGGAACGGAGGAGGGCTGGCGGGGGGGCAGGGGGCATTGGGAACGGAGGAGGGCTGGCGGGGGTGCCAGGGGGCAGTGGGAACGGAGGAGGGCTGGCGGGGGGGCAGGGGGCATTGGGAACGGAGGAGGGCTGGCGGGGGGGCAGGGGGCATTGGGAACGGAGGAGGGCTGGCTGGGGATGCCAGGGGGCACTGGGAATGGAGGGGGGCTATGGGGGGTGCCAGGGGGCAGTGGGAACGGAGGAGGGCTGGCGGGGGGTGCCGGGGGCATTGGGAACGGAGGGGGGCTGGTGGGGGGGCAGAGGGCATTAGGAACAGAGGGCTGGCGGGGGGTGCCAGGGGGCATTGGGAACGGAGGAGGGCTGGCGGGGGGTGCCAGGGGGCATTGGGAAAGGAGGAGGGCTGGCGGGGGGTGCCGGGGGCATTGGGAACGGAGGGGGGCTGGTGGGGGGGCAGAGGGTTAGGAACAGAGGGCTGGCGGGGGGGCAGGGGGCATTGGGAACGGAGGAGGGCTGGCGGGGGGTGCCAGGGGGCATTGGGAAAGGAGGAGGGCTGGCGGGGGGTGCCAGGGGGCATTGGGAAAGGAGTGGGGCTGGCAGGGGGTGCCAGGGGGCACTGGGAATGGAGGAGGGCTGGCGGGGATGCCACGGGGCATTGGGAACAGAGGAGGGCTGGCGGGGGTGCCAGGGGCACTGGGAACGGGGGGCACAGGAGGGTGGGGGGGGGCGGATGGCGGGGTGGGGGTGCCAGGGGGCACGGGGGGGAGATGGGTGGATGGGGCGTGGGGGATGGCGGGGTGTGTGGGGGGGGGCGGGGCAGATGGACGGATCGCACTAGCAAAGGGGGTGAGAAGACTGGCAGGTCCCAGCGGGTCCGTTGCAGGTTAATGTCTGGGTTCCCACCCCCCATTGAGTTCCCCCCGGCTGGTCATGCGGGGATCGGGGGGAACCCTTGTCTGGAGACATCCAGTCCCATGTGTGGGTGTTGGGGGCGGGGGGGGAGACCACCCCCATCTCGAGACACTTCCCCCCCCCCGACCCCACTCCTCTGCTCAATACCCCAGAGGATCAGCAATTTACCTTCCGTTCTCTCCTCTCAGCCTCCCGGACGCCTGGGTTCTTTCGAAACCTTCGCGAGGTAAATGGGGGGGGGGGTCGCCCCCGCTGTGGGGTGGGTGGGGGGTTACAGTACACATTGTTCTACCCACTGAGCTGCATCGGGGCAAATCTGTGACTGCCGTGTGAGCCGCCTGTCAAGGCAAGGGAGATAAAAACTATCTCCCGGCTATTTCTTATCTGAGGCCCTAATCCCGATAAGAGCTGTATAATCGTTGGGCCCACACGTCCGATTTCCTCCCCCTCCGGCCTGGTACACACCCACACAACGCAGAGATCGGGGGCAGGGGCCATCCTGGAGCTGGATGTGAAAATGGCCCAAGGAGATGGAAGTGGGGGTGATGGGGGGGTGCGCAGGGGGAGTTTGGAGTGTGTCTGTCATTGGGGGGTGGGTTTTTGGTTGTGGTGGTGTGTCTGTCTTTGCGGCGGTGTCGAGGGGTTGTGTGTGTGTCTTGGTTGCACATTCGGGTTGTGGTGCTGTGCGTCTGCATTTGGCTTGTTTGTCTTTGCGGTGGTGTTGAGGGTGTTTCCCTTGGGTTGTGTGTGTGTGTGGTGTGTGGTTTTTTGTAGTGTTCAGGGTGTTTGTGTTTGGGTTGTGGTGGTGGTTGGGTTGTTTGTCTTTGTAGTGGTGGTGAGGGGGTGTCCCCTTGGGTTGTGTGTCTTTGTGTGTCTGTCTCCGGGATGTGGTGGGGGTGTGTGTTTGGGTTGTGTGTCTTTGCAGTGGTGTTGAGGGGTGTCTCTCTCTGGGTTGTGTCTCTTGTGTGGGTCTGGGCTGTGTTTTTGTAGTGCTGAAGGTGCATCTGTGTGTTTTTGTGTGGTGTTGTTTATGCTGCGTGTGGTTTGGGCTGTGGTGGTGGGCCGGGGGAGGGTGCGCTGTTTGGGGACTGCTGTGCGGTGCGTTTCATGTGGCGGGCGATAGTTTCGGTGGGCTGTGACTTGATGTGTTGTTTGTGTTGATTTGGCAGGTCTGTGTGGGCTGTTGTGGTTGTTTGGTGGGTGTGTATCTCTTAGCTGTGTGTGTGGCAGGGGTTTGTGTTGGCTTGTTAGCTTGTGTGTGTCGTATCCGTGGGTTAGCAGCGTGTTGTGGCTGGGGGGGGGCCTTTTCAGGGGTGTATTTCTCTGCGTGTGTTGTCCAACGTGTGAGTTTGTTGTTCTGGGGGTGCTGAGTGGTTGGCTTTGTGGGGTGTTTTGTGTGTTTTTCCAGGGTGTGGTATTTTGGAGAGTGCTTGTGTGTCGCGGAGGGAGTTGTGATTTCTCTGCTCTTTGGTCTGGATTTCTTTGCCTGTCTTTGTAGTGTGTGTGTGCGCGTGTGTGTCCATCCCTGATGCCCCTGCTGGCGAGGCTGAGCTCTGCTGGGTGTGTGTCCTCGTGGTCTGGGATTGTGCGTTGTTTTGGGGCAGTGGTTTGTGTGTGTGTTGATCGTGGTGGGTGGCACCGTGGGGATGGTTAAGTAGCGGCGAGGGGGGTGCATTTGTGCGGCGGCGGGGGGGGGGGGCTGGGAGTGTGTGTCGGGTGGGTGGGAGCAGGGCTGGGTTGAATTGTGACTTACGAAATGGACAGGAGATTAAAAGAGCAACAAAATTCACAACGTGAGAAGAACAGGGCACAGAGTGGGGTGGGGAAATACACCCCCTGACCAACCCGGGAGAGAACCCAGGCGACCTGGCTCCCAGCCCCCCCCGCTCTAACCCAGTCGACCCCCCCCCCAAGCCCGGGAGAGAACCCAGGCGTCCTGGCTCCCAGCCCCCCAACTCCCCTCCCAGAGCTGGGGAGAGAACCCAGGACTCCTGGCTTCCAGCCCCCCCACTCCCCTCCCAGAGCCCGGGAGAGAACCCAGGCGTCCTGGCTCCCAGCCCCCCTCCATTGTGGGGTGGTTAGTTCGCTGCCCCCGCCCTGCGTTATCTGCCCCATCTCTGCTGCGTTGGCAGGGATGAGGCAAGGGCAGCTTTTGAAATCAGCTTTGAGACGGTGCCGACTTCCTCTGCACTGCGCCACCCTCTTCCCCCCCCCCCGCCCCCGCAGCCAGGACTCCTGGGTTCAGTCCCTGGGGAGGGGAGGGGAGGGGGTGGGGGCAGGACTCCTGGGTTCAGTCCCTGGGGAGGGGAGGGGGTGGGGGCAGGACTCCTGGGTTCAGTCCCTGAGGAGGGGAGGGGAGTGGGGGCAGGACTCCTGGGTTCAGTCCCTGGGGAGGGGAGGGGAGTGGGGGGCCAGGACTCCTGGGTTCAGTCCCTGGGGAGGGGAGGGGAAGGGGTGGGGGCAGGACTCCTGGGTTCAGTCCCTGGGGAGGGGAGTGGGGGGGCAGGACTCCTGGGTTCAGTCCCTGGGGAGGGGAGGGGAGGGGGTGGGGGCAGGACTCCTGGGTTCAGTCCCTGGGGAGGGGAGGGGAGGGGGTGGGGGCAGGACTCCTGGGTTCACAGCGGGGCCAGGCCCTGGCGGCCGCCGGGGGGCTGCGTGCGAGATCGGGGGGCGGATAGGGCTGGGAGGAAAGGGGCCTCCCCAGCCAGGCTGGAGGCGCCACTTCTGAGAAGGAGAGATGGGGGGAGATAGACAGAGAGATGCAGAGATTGGTCGGGGCAGGGGCAGCGCCTTCCGGGGTAACCCTCCCTCGGCCATATATAAGGGTGGGGGCCCCGGGCCTGCCTGGCTGGCTGGAGACAGAGGTGGGGATGGGGAGGCAAGGGGGGTGGGGGGGATGGAGGGCTGGGTAGGGAGGGGGATGGATGGGGCGTGTAGGAAAGGAGGGGGGGGCGTTCAGGGAGGGAGGGATGGAGGGCCATGTAGGAAAGGATGGAGGGAGGGAGGGATGAGCATGGAGAGAGGGGCTGGAGGGATGAAGGGGGGATGGAGGGAGGGGGGGCCATGTAGGAAAAGAGGGAGGGAGGGGTGGGATGGATGGGGGCATGGGGGCTGGATGGAGGGATGCAGGGAGGGAGGGATGGAGGGCCATGTAGGAAAGGAGGGAGGGAGGGAGGGATGAGCATGGAGAGAGGGGCTGGAGGGATGAAGGGGGGGTGGAGGGAGGGGGGGCGTTCAGGGAGGGATGGAGGGCCATGTAGGAAAAGAGGGAGGGAGGGGTGGGATGGATGGGGGCATGGGGGCTGGATGGAGGGGGGCTGGATGGAGGGATGCAGGGAGGGAGGGATGGAGGGCCATGTAGGAAAGGAGGGAGGGAGGGGTGGGATGGATGGGGGCATGGGGGCTGGATGGAGGGGGGCTGGATGGAGGGATGCAGGGCCATGTAGGAAAGGAGGGAGGGAGGGGTGGGATGGATGGAGCGGGGCTGGATGGAGGGATGCAGGGAGGGAGGGATGGAGGGCCATGTAGGAAAGGAGGGAGGGAGGGGTGGGATGGATGGAGCGGGGCTGGATGGAGGGATGCAGGGAGGGAGGGATGGAGGGCCATGTAGGAAAGGAGGGAGGGAGGGGTGGGATGGATGGAGTCAGGGGTGGAGGGAGGGATGGATGGGGGTGTGGGGGATGGATGGAGAGATGCAGGGAGGGAGGGATGGAGGGCCATGTAGGAAAGGAGGGAGGGAGGGGTGGGATGGATGGAGTCGGGGGTGGAGGGAGGGATGGATGGGGGTGTGGGGGATGGATGGAGGGATGCAGGGAGGGAGGGATGGAGGGCCATGTAGGAAAGGAGGGAGGGAGGGGTGAGATGGATGGAGGGATGCAGGGAGGGAGGGATGGAGGGCCATGTAGGAAAGGAGGGTGGGATGGATGGAGGGGGGTGGAGGGAGGGATGGATGGGGGTGTGGGGGATGGATGGAGGGATGCAGGGAGGGAGGGATGGAGGGCCGTGTAGGAAAGGAGGGATGGATGGGGGGGTGGAGGGAGGAATGCAGGGAGGGAGGGATGGAGGGCCATGTAGGAAAGGAGGGTGGGATGGATGGAGGGGGGTGGAGGGAGGGATGGATGGGGGTGTGGGGGATGGATGGAGGGATGCAGGGAGGGAGGGATGGAGGGCCGTGTAGGAAAGGAGGGAGGGAGGGGTGGGATGGATGGGGGGGCTGGATGAAGGGATGCAGGGAGGGAGGGATGGAGGGCCATGTAGGAAAGGAGGGAGGGAGGGGTGGGATGGATGGAGTCAGGGGTGGAGGGAGGGATGGATGGGGGTGTGGGGGATGGATGGAGAGATGCAGGGAGGGAGGGATGGAGGGCCATGTAGGAAAGGAGGGAGGGAGGGGTGGGATGGATGGAGTGGGGGGTGGAGGGAGGGATGGATGGGGGTGTGAGGGAGGGA
>NW_027045157.1:70342-163118 GCF_028017835.1 Emys orbicularis
AATGGTGACCTGGCTGGTGCGTGCACGGACCTGCCCTCGAGATGCCAACCGGTAACGCTGTATAAACCGTTCGCCTGGCAAAACACGGCAGCCAGCGGCCTCCCTCCGGCCCGGCCCGGCCCGGCCCAATTCGCACATGGAATCGCTGCGTTTGCACGCTAACGAGCAGCCGTTTTCGCACGTGGCCTCTCTCAAGAACGGGCTTCTCCTCCCCAGGAACGTGTCCTCGTCGGTCCGGAGGGAGGGCTGGCCACTCGCGGTCGCTGGGCCCTGCGTGGATTTCCAGCCGCTGGGGGGAGACCGGCCGGCGTTGCCTCCTCTTTAAACTTTGCTTTGCTCTTGGCTGCGTCTCTAACCACCAGACCTCACTCCCCTCCCCAAGACAGGGGTGGAACCCAGGAGTCCTGGCTCCCCCCCTCACCTCCCTCTAACCACTACACCCCACTCCCCTCCCGGAGCCAGGGAGAGAACCCAGGAGTCCTGACACCCTGTGTCTTGTCCCCCATGTAAATTCCCCATCTAGGTCAGGAGCTCTTGTGCCCGGGATGGATTTTGCCACCCTTGGGGGGCAGGAGATAACCCCCCATTTCCTGGAGCCCCCCCTCCTGCCGCCGGCCGATGAATCCGCGGTCTTCTTCCACGGAGCTGAGGGCGGGGACCCCGGGGCGCTCGCTACCTACTTCTCCCGGACGCCGGAGTCCTACCGCAGCACGCCGGGTAGGTGTCCAGAGCCCGCCCGCCCACCGCAGGGCTCCTCCGAGGGGCATCGCCTGGGGCCGCCCACAGAGGGCACCGTTACCACGGGCTGTGTGGTTGCTACGGCTACCGGGGCCACAGTTGCGTGGCTGCCTGTGGTGTCCCCAGGGCTCCTGCGGGGAGGGAGTGGGCATGGCCTGCCGCCTGCCTGGTTGGCATGGCAACAGTGCCATCGCTATCCCATTGTGTGGGGTCGCCGTGATGCCCAGCTGTGTTGCCGTGGCCCCGGCCCCTTGTCGGGGTTTTCTCCTGCCGTGGTTCCCTGTGGCCTCATCCCATGGTTGCCGTGGCCCCGGCCTCGCCATGGCGACAGGTTTTGTGTCCCCGTGGCAGCTGTGGGTTCCTTCCAGGTGCCCCCGACGCCCCCCCCACTAACCCCTCTCCTCTCCTTTTCCACCTCCTGCAGCGCGCCCCATGTACCCCCTCCTCAACGGGCTGCAGTGGGTGGACGGGCACCCGTACGCCACGGCCGGCTGGACCCCCGTCTCCTACGGCAAGCCCCAGGCCGGGGTCCCCCTCTATCCGGCTCCCCCCTCCTCCTCGTCCTACAGCCCCCCCTCGCCCAAGGAGCAGCCCCCCGAGGACAAGGGCAGCCCCAAGTTCCTGGAGATGCTGAAGACGGAGCCGATGAGCCCCTCCACCACCGAGCTGCTGACGTTGGGGACCCCTGCCGGGGCCCCCCACCCCGCCTACACCGGGACCCCGGAGTTTGGGTTCTACCAGCCCAGCGGGAGCCCCCTGACGGCTGGGTACTCCCCCAAACTCAGGGGGCCGCTGCAGCTGTCCCCATGCGGTGAGAGCTTCCTGCGGGCTGGGAGGTGTGGGGGGGCGGCACCCCTGGGGGGAGAGGCCCCGTCGCTGACTCAGTTTCCCTGTCCCGTCCCTCAGAGGCGCGGGAGTGCGTGAACTGCGGGGCCACGGCCACCCCCCTGTGGCGCCGGGACGCACCGGGCACTACCTGTGTAACGCCTGCGGGCTCTACCACAAGATGAACGGGCAGAACCGGCCGCTCATCCGGCCGAAGAAACGCCTGGTGAGTGGGGAACTCCCCCCCCCGACTTCCCTGGGATCCCCCCGAGACCCACCTTTCCCCCAGACCCCCTGCTGCCCCCGTGAGACCCCCCCTTGCCCGACACCCCCAGGCCCCCCGCCCCCAACCCCCTGACATGTTCCGCTCCCATGAGACCCCCCTCACCCGACACCCTCAGGCCCCCCGTCCCAGCCCCCCGACATGTTCTGCTCCCATGAGACTCCCCTCCGCCCCCGACACCCCCTTCCCCTCCCATGAGACCCCCCCTTTCCCTGACTCCCCCAGGCCCCCACCCCAGCCCCCCAACATGTTCTGCTCCCCATGAGACCCCCTGACACCCCCTGCCCCAGCCCCCCGACATGTTCCACTCCCATGAGACTCCTCTCCGCCCCCGACACCCCCTTCCCCTCCCATGAGACCGCCCCAGCCCCCCGACATGTTCCGCTCCCATGAGACTCCCCTCCGCCCCGACACCCCCTTCCCCTCCCATGAGACCCCCGACACCCCCAGGCCCCCCGCCCCAGCCCCCCGACATGTTCCGCTCCCTTGAGACCCCCCCTCGCCCGACACCCCCCTTCCCCTCCCATGAGACCCCCCTCGCCTGACACCCCCAGGCCCCCGCCCCAGCCCCCCGACATGTTCCGCTCCCATGAGACCCCCTCCGCCCCCGACACCCCCTTCCCCTCCCATGAGACCCCCCTCGCCCGACACCCGCAGGCCCCCTGCCCCAGCCCCCCGACATGTTCCACTCCCATGAGACCCCCTCCGCCCCCGACACCCCCTTCCCCTCCCATGAGACCCCCCTCGCCCGACACCCGCAGGCCCCCTGCCCCAGCCCCCCGACATGTTCCACTCCCATGAGACCCCCCCTCGCCCGACACCCCTTACCCTCCCATGAGACCCCACCTCGCCCGACACCCCCAGGCCCCTGCCCCAGCCCCCCGACATGTTCCGCTCCCATGAGCCCCCTCCGACCCCGACACCCCCTTCCCCTCCCATGAGACCCCCAACACCCCCTTCCCCTCCCATGAGATCCTCCCTCTGTTCCCTGACACCCCCAGGCCCCCCGCCCCCAGCCCCCCGACATGTTCCGTTCCCATGAGACCCCCCCCCCGCCCCCGACACCCCTTCCCCTCCCATGAGACCCTCCCAGCCTCCCTGACACCCTCTGCCCCTCCCATGAGGCCCCCTTCGCCTCCCCAACACCCCCTTCCCCTCCCATGAGATCCCCCCTCCGCCCCCGTCCCCTGACACCCCCAGGCCCCCTGCCCAAGCCTCCCCCAACATGTTCTGCTCTCATGAGACACCCCCTTCCCCTTCCATGAGATACCCCCAGTCTCCCCGACACCCCCTTCTATTCCCATGACATGCCCCAGCCCCCCCCCCAACATCCCATTCCGCTTCCATGACACCCCTGCGATGCCCTGCCCCCATCCCCTGGGCGCGGGGGGCCAGACCCGTCGCGTCGCTCTGCGCCCGCCCACCCCCCGGTCTCTTCCCCCAGATCGTCAGCAAGCGAGCGGGCACCCAGTGCAGCAACTGCCAGACGACCACCACCACCCTCTGGCGCCGCAACTCCAGCGGGGAGCCCGTCTGCAACGCCTGCGGCCTCTACTACAAACTGCACAACGTGAGCCGGACGCCTGGGTTCTCTGCCCAGCTCGCGGAGGGGAGGGGGGGGGACCGGCGCGGGGAGGGGAGGAGGTTTGGGGGTGGGAGCATGGGCAGTGGTGGGGGCTGGGAGCCAGGACTCCTGGGTTCCCTCCCTGGCTGTGGGAGGGAAGGGAGGGGTCTAGTGATTAGGGTGGGGGACCCCGGATGCCTGGGTTCCATCCCTCTCCCCTTCCCCCTGCAGGTCAATCGCCCCCTGACGATGCGGAAAGACGGCATCCAGACCCGGAACCGCAAAGTCTCCGGCAAGGGCAAGAAACGCCGGGGGGCGGCTCCGGGCGAGGCTGGGCCCCCCACCCCACTCGAACTGCTCTCCCCCCTGGGCGAGGACCCCGGCTCCCTCTACGTCCTGTCCAGCCACCTGCTCCCCTTCTCCCCCTCCACCCACCTCCTCGGGCCCCCCCCAGCCGCCTACCATCCCCCCCACGCCTCCCCGGGGGCAGGCGCCTCGCTGGGGTGATGGGGGGCCCCTCGGGGAAGGAGGGGGCAGCTGGGGGGATATTGGGGTACAGCTGTTCGGGGGGTTGCCCACCCCAGCCACAGAGTCAGGGATTGGGACAGAGGGGGCAGAGTGTTGGGGTACAGGGGCTTTCTCCTCAGCTCAGCAGCCGCAAGGATTGGGGGGCTCCCCCTAGAAATGGGGCCACCCCCACACGGGCCTCCCTGAGCTCTGTCTGGGCGCACCCGTCCGTCCATCTGTCCCTCCCTCCATCCACCCGGCCACTTTCAAAGAAATGACCCCTCATTTCTACCCTCCCCTGTGCCTGGGTTTCCCCTTCAGCACCCCCAAATCCTCACACAGGGGGCTCCCCCTACACCCTTGCAACCCTTTGCCCCTTGTGGTCCCCAAAATGAACCCATGTCCCCATGATCCAGCACTGGCTGCGATAGGACCCCCCGTTTTTACTCTCCCTTCTGGCACCCCAATATATTGTGGGTTAAAAATATATATTATATGGAAACAGCATTTTAAAATATATTATATATTTCTTGTAATGACTCGGGTGTCCTGCGTTTTAATGCCTCCGGGGTGAAGTTGGGGGCTCAGTTTGGGGGTGCAGGGTTGTCCATCCAGAAACAGCCCCAAATTATTGTAGTTGTGTTGAGCACTGCGGCTGGGGGGGGCCTATGGTTTGGGAGGGGGCTGGATTGGTGTTTAATGATTGGGGTTCACAGTTCAATTTTGGGGGTGCCAGCTTCTACCTGCACCCCCAACTCAGCTGGTTTTGAGTAGCATGGGGGGGCTGCGGCTTGGGGGACTGGATTAGTGTTCAGCTCTTTGAGGTTCATGCTCCAGTTTGGGGGTGTCCTTGTTTATTGGGGTGCTTCAGGGGGATTCTCTGTGGATGGTTTGCGGTGATCCTAGGCGTTTGCTCACCCCCCAGTAAAGAGCTCCCCAAAACTCAGAATGTGGGGTGCAAGGAAGAGGAATGTGGGGGTTGGGTTGTGGGAATGTAAGGGAGACAGCGGGGTGGGGGGTGTCGGGATGGATCCAATTTTATGGGATGTTTAAATCCCTGCCCCCCAAAGTATTGTTTTGTGTAAAGAAACAGGGCTGGTGGAGGGGAGCGGGGTCCAGTGGTTGGGGTGGGGGAGAGCTGGGAGCCAGGACTCCTGGGTTCTCTCCCTGGCTCTGGAAGGGGAGGGGGGGCTGGTGGGTCAGAGCAGGGGGGGCTGGGAGCCTGGACTCCTGGCTCTCCCTGGCTCCAGGAGGGGAAGGGTCTGGGAGCCAGCGTCCCCTCCCACGTATCAGCCCCATCTCTGGCTCTCCCGGCTTCCCACGCCTCTGAACGATCAAAGGGGGCAGGAGCAGGGTTATCTGCCCCATCGGGTCAGGGCCCAGGGAGGAGCTAAGGGGAGAGAGCGGCCCCCAAGCGGAGGGCTGGCCAGGCGGGGAGCTGGGAACGGGATTTCAAGGGACCTGGATGCAGAGGAGGGGCAGGGCTGGGAACTGGAGATAGGGCCCGATCCTGGATGCTGCCCCAGGCAGAGCGCAGGGCTGGGGGCCTCCACCAGGGGGTGGCAAGACACACACCTGTCACGGGTCCGGGCTATTTATCCCAGTCCCATTGCTGCCTCAGGGCAGGCCCAGCGCCACCTGCTGGTGCAAAGCCCTCGGCACTTCATCCCTGTGCAGCGTTATGTGCGGCTGTTCCCCACCCGCCCTGCCCCAGAGGTGGCTGCATCTCGGCATCAGGCGAGCGTCCCTGTGCAAGGCCGTGCAGGACCAGCTCCCCCAAGGGGACGAGGTCAAAGGAGAACCGAGGTCGGGGGTGAAAGGTCTCGGGAGCAAGATGGGGGAGGGGTCAAGAGACTTAAAGGTCACAGGGTGAGCGAGGTCATGGGGGGATTCCCCCAAAGACCTGGCCAATGAAGATAGAGGGAATGGTCCCTGCCAGCCTCCCCCCCCCCATGGTCAGTGCCAATGGTCTCTCCCAGCATCCCCTGACATTCAGTGTGAATGGTTTCTCCCAGGCCCCGCCATGTTCAGAGCGAATGGTCCCTCCCAGACCCCCCCATGCTCAAGTGCCAATGGTCTCTCCCAGTAGGGCGGGCCGGGCTGGGTGACAGCATCAGGCAGCGCCTGGCTGGAAGAGACCATCTGACGGCGCTGGAGGGGGGAGGTGCCACAGGAGCCCGGTGAGATGGTGCCCCCCCCTCCCAACCCGCAGCCCCCCCGCGCCCGGCCGGTGCCCCATCCCGACCCGCAGCCCCCCACGACCCGCAGCCCCCCCGCGCCCGGCCGGTGCCCCCCACTCCCGACCCGCAGCCCCCCCCGCCCGGCGCCCCACCCCCCTCCCAACCCGCAGCCCCCCACGACCCCGCAGCCCCCCCGCCGCGCCCGGCCGGTGCCCCCCCTCCCGACCCGCAGCCCCCCCCGTGCCCCCCCCTCCGACCCGCAGCCCCCCACGACCCGCAGCCCCCCCGCGCCCGGCGGTGCCCCCCCTCACCGACCCGCAGCCCCCCCCCCGCCCGGCGCCCCCCCCCTCCCAACCCGCAGCCCCCCACGACCCGCAGCCCCCCCGCGCCCGGCCGGTGCCCCATCCCGACCCGCAGCCCCCCACGACCCGCAGCCCCCCCGCGCCCGGCCGGTGCCCCCCACTCCCGACCCGCAGCCCCCCCCCGCCCCGGCGCCCCCCCCTCCCGACCCGCAGCCCCCCACGACCCGCAGCCCCCCCGCGCCCGGCCGGTGTCCCCCCCTCCCGACCCGCAGCCCCCCCCCGCCCGGCGCCCCCCCCCTCCCAACCCGCAGCCCCCACGACCCGCAGCCCCCCCGCGCCCGGCCGGTGCCCCCCACTCCCGACCCGCAGCCCCCCCCGCCCGGCGCCCCCCCCCTCCCGACCCGCAGCCCCCCACGACCCGCAGCCCCCCCGCGCCCGGCCGGTGTCCCCCCTCCCGACCCGCAGCCCCCCCCCGCCCGGCGCCCCCCCCTCCCAACCCGCAGCCCCCCACGACCCGCAGCCCCCCCGCGCCCGGCGGTGCCCCATCCCGACCCGCAGCCCCCCCCGTGCCCCCCATCCCGACCCGCAGCCCCCCACGACCCGCAGCCCCCCGCGCCCGGCCGGTGCCCCCCACTCCCGACCCGCAGCCCCCCCCCCCGCCCGGCGCCCCCCCCCTCCCGACCGCAGCCCCCCCGCCCGGCGCCCCCCCCCTCCCAACCGCAGCCCCCCCGCGCCCGGCCGGTGCCCCCCCCCCGACCCGCAGCCCCCCCCCCCGCCCGGCGCCCCCCCCTCCCGACCCGCAGCCCCCCCCGGCCGGTGCCCCCTCCCGACCCGCAGCACCCCCGTTCCCCCCTCCCAACCCGCAGCCCCCCCGCGCCCGGCGCCCCCCCCTCCCGACCCGCAGCCCCCCCCGCCCGGCGCCCCCCCCCCCCTCCCGACCCGCAGCCCCCCCCCCGCCCGGCCGGTGCCCCCTCCCGACCCGCAAGCCCCCCCGTTCCCCCCCACTCCCGTCCCGCAGCCCCCCCCGCCCGTTCCCCCCCCCTCCCGACCCGCAGCCCCCCCCCCGCCGGTGCCCCCCCACTCCCGACCCGCAGCCCCCCCGCCCAGCCGGGATTGGGGGCGGCTCTGATCCAGCTTTAACGCTCTTTGCCTCCTGCCTCCCCCAGACCTGCCCAGCGATGGCGACGCCCTCAGGGGTCTCCTCGGGGGAGGAAGGACCCAGCTCCCCCCTCCCAGTGGTAAAGTAACCCACCCCCTCAGCGCACGTGGCCATGGTTAGTCTGGTTGGGGGCGGGGCTCTTGTCCATGGGGGCGGGGCCCTGAGTGGGTGTGGCCCTTGGCTATGGGGGTGGGGCTGTAGGGAATGGGGGCCGTTTCTTGGTGGGAGAGGGCGGCATGCCTGGCAGTGGCTAAGGGTGGGGTGTTGGGGGCTATTGTCCATGGGGGGATGGGGATGTCTGTGTAACCCCCCCCACCTTTTTTTCCTTCTCTTTGCCCCATGTGTTCCCTCCAGAAGCGGGGTGGCCGGAGGGGCCCCCAGCCCCGTCGCAGCCCCGGGCTCCCCGAAACCAAACGCCGCGGCCGAGCCCAGAGGATGAACAAAGATGCAGAGGAGCTGGAATCGAGGTTGCAGCGCCTGGTAGGTGGGACACCCGGAACGCCTGGGTTCTGTCCCTGGGTCTGGGACGGGGGGTGGGGTTAAGTGGGTTAGGGCAGGGGGGGCTGGGAGCCAGGACTCCCTGGCTCTGGGAGGGGAGTGGGGGCTGGTGGTTAGAGCAGGGAGGGGGGGCTGGGAGCTCGGACTCCTGGGTTCTCTCCCGGCTCTGGGAGGGGAGGAGGGGCTGGTGGATGAGTTGTAGTGCCGGGGGTGGGTGCCCGGATGCCTGGGTTCACTGTGTTTTCTCCTGCCCCAGGATCTGAGCGTGGAGGCGGCGGTGCCCGTGGGGACAGGTCTGGCCTTTGACGAGCGGCTCACGGAGTTCCACTGCCTGTGGGACGACAGGTACCCGGGGGGCGGGTCCCAGATCCCCCTGGTCCGGCTGTATTGGCCGTCCCTCCGGGGGCAGATCCCGAAAACACCTGTGGGAGCCACAGCCCCCCCCCCCCCCCCAATTCCCCGTCTCAATCTCTGGACCTCATCCTTCCGCTCATCTGTAATCGCCTCGCCATCCTTAACCCTGTTCCACCCCTTTCTCTGTAATCGCCTCGCCATCCTTAACCCTGTTCCACCCCTTTCTCTGTAATCGCCTCGCCAGCCTTACTCCTGTTCCACCCTTTCTCTGTAATCGCCTCACCATCCTTAACCCTGTTCCGCCCCTTTCTCTGTAATCGCCTCGCCAGCCTTACTCTTGTTCCACCCTTTCTGTAAATCACCTTGCCAGCCTTACTCCTGTTCCACCCTTTCTTTGTAATCACCTCACCATCCTTAACCCTGTTCCACCCCTTTCTCTGTAATCACCTCACCATCCTTAACCCTGTTCCACCCCTTTCTCTGTAATCGCCTCACCATCCTTAACCCTGTTCCGCCCCTTTCTCTGTAATCGCCTCACCATCCTTACTCCTGAGCCACCCCTGAGCCACCCCTTCTCTGTAATCGTCTCGCCATCCTTAATCCTGAGCCACCCCTTTCTCTGTAATCGCCTCGCCATCCTTAATCCTGTTCCACCCCTTTCTCTGTAATCGCCTCACCATCCTTACTCCTGTTCCACCCCTTCTCTGTAATCGCCTCACCATCCTTACTCCTGTTCCACCCCTTCTCTGTAATCGTCTCGCCATCCTTAATCCTGAGCCACCCCCTTTCTCTGTAATCGCCTCGCCATCCTTACTCCTGAGCCACCCCTTCTCTGTAATCGTCTCACCATCCTTAATCCTGAGCCACCCCTTTCTCTGTAATCGCCTCGCCATCCTTAATCCTGTTCCACCCCTTTCTCTGTAATCGCCTCGCCATCCTTACTCCTGATCCGCCTCCGTAATCTGACTCTAATCCCAATCCCCCAACTCTTAGCCTGGGGGGTTAAAGTCCTAATTGGAGGAGATAAAACACCCCACCCCCTGCTAGCCCAGCCCTGCCCCCCCCAGCACTGCCGGTGCCCCTCACTCCCGACCCGCAGCCCCTGCCAGCCCAGCCCTGCCCCCCCTCAGCCCTGCCGGTGCCCCTCACTCCCGACCCGCAGCCCGCACTAGCCCAGCCCTGCCCCCCTCAGCCCTGCCGGTGCCCCTCACTCCCGACCCGCAGCCCCCACTAGCCCGGCCCTGCCGGTGCCCCTCACTCCCAACCCGCAGCCCCCACTAGCCCAGCCCTGCCCCCCCCAAGCCCTGCCGGTGCCCCTCACTCCCGACCCGCAGCCCCTGCCCCCCTGCCCCAATCCATCTTCTCCCCCTTTGTCATTTCATTCCCAGCTTCCCCGAGCGCCCGGAGAGACTCGCGGCCGTCAAGGGAAAGTTGCTGCAATGCGGCCTATGGGAGCGCTGCGTCCCGGTGGAGGTGAGACGGGGGAGGGTCTGGGCGCCAGGACTCCTGGGTTCCATCCCCAGTACCGGGACCCTTTCCCCGTGGGCGGGAGGGGTCAGAGACCAGCTGCTTCTACCCTCCCCCGCAGTCTCCCCTTTAGTGGTTTGCGAGTTCCGGCTACAATTCCTTCCTTTCCTCACAGGCCCGGCTGGCTACCGAGGAAGAGATTCTGCTAGCCCACAGGTATTCATGGAAGGGAGGACCCTGGGGCTGGGCTAGCAGGGGCTGCGGGTCGGGAGTTAGGGGCACCGGCGGGGAGGGGGGCTGCGGGTTGGGAGTGAGGGGTGCCGGCAGGGCTGGGGGGGGCAGGGGGCTGTGGTCGGGAGTGAGGGGCGCCGGCAGGACTGGGGGGGCAGGGGGCTGCAGGTCGGGAGTGAGGAGCGCTCTCTCTCAGCCAGGAGTACGTGGAGCTGATGAAGTCGACGGAGCAGATGAGCGAGCAGGAGCTCAGGGCCCTGTCGGAGACGTACGACTCCGTCTTCCTGCACCCGGTGAGCACCTGCCGGCCAGCAAGGGGAGGCCCGGACGCCTGGGTCCTGTCCCTGGCAGGGGAGTGGGGTCTAGTGGTAAGAGCGGGGGGGGGGGGGGAGAGCCAGGACTCCTGGGTTCTCCTGACTCTGGGAGGGGAGCAGGGGCTGGTGGTTAGAGCGGGGGGGCTGGGGGCCCAGATTCCTGGGTTCTCCCGGCTCTGGGAGGGGCTGGCGGACAGGCCCCCAGCGCTGTCTATGGGGGGGTTGTCTCTGGGTCCCAGCCCCGCTCTCCGTGTCTCCTGCCCCAGGGTTCGTACCGCGGCGCCCGGCTGGCTGGCGGCTGCGTCCTGCGGCTGCTGGAGAAGGTGCAGAGCGGGGAGCTGCGCAACGGGCTGGCGTTGGTCCGGTAGGAAGGGGGGGCTGGCGGGGGGGGGGGCCTGAGGGCTCCTCCCTCTCGGCAGAGGCCAATCACCGAGAGTGGTTGATTCCCGGATCCTCAATTGTGTTGCCTGGTTTGAATTCTCGTAAATGCAGACTCGGCCCAGCACTTCGGAAAGGCGGCCGACCCCTGGGCTAGTCTCTGCTTGGTCCTTTGTCCCTGATCTCAGCTGCCCCGGGGCTCAGACCTGCCCCCCAGTCCTCAAATCCGCCTTAATCCCAATCCCCCTCCCGTCTCGGCCAGCCCAGAACCCCCCCCATTCCCCAGTCCCTAGATGAGCCATTCACATTCTCCGCCCCCCACCTACTAGAACTGCCCCAGGCCGCGCTGGGTTACGAGGGTTTTAGCCGGGGTCCCTCCCCAGTCTTCATCTTTCTCCTTCTCCATGCGAAAAACCACCCAGGCAGTATGTGCCAAGATCTGGCTCGCAACATGAGCTAGATTTAACAGGACGGCACCGAGCTGCAGCCACCTCTGGGGCAGGGCAGCCGGAGAACAGCTGCATCTCCGCGCTGGGCGAGCCGTACCTGTGCGGCGTTATGTGCGGCTGTTCCCCAGCTGCCCCGCCCCAGAAGTGGCTGCATGTCAGCATCGAGCGAGCCTTCCGCTAACCCCATTTGTCTCCGTTCCAGGCCGCCAGGACACCACGCCCACCGAGATAAGATGGATGGTTACTGCATGTTCAACCACCTGGCCATCGGGGCCAGATACGCCCGGCAAAAACTGGGAGTGGAACGGTGAGGGACTGGTGGTTAGAGCAGGGGGGCCTAGAGCCAGGGTGTCCGTGGCCCGGGGGGGCTGGTGCTGAGTCCCACTAATGAGCAACCCCCGTCACGAGAGTCTCGTTTCCTTCCAGAGTCCTGATCGTCGACTGGGACGTTCACCATGGGCAGGGCACCCAGTTCCTCTTCGAGGAGGATCCCAGGTCGGTCCCAGGCGCTTGGAGCCAGGGGAACCCAGGGCTGGGCTAGCAGGGGCTGCGAGTCGGGAGTGAGGGGCGCCGGCAGGGCTCGGGGGGGGGGGGCAGGGGGCTGCGGCTCGGGAGTGAGGGGCACCGGCAGGGCTGGGGGGGGGCAGGGGCTGCGGCTCCGGAGTGAGGGGCGCCGGCAGGGCTGGGAGGGGCCAGGGCCGGGCAGCATGGACTGCAGGTTGGGAGTGAGGGGCACCGGCAGACCTGGGGGGGACAGGGGGCTGCGGGTCGGGAGTGAGGGGCACCAGTCACTGCCCCCCGTCTGCCCCCTCTCTCTGCAGCGTTCTCTATTTCTCCGTCCATCGCTACGAGCAGGGGAGGTTCTGGCCCCACCTTCCGGCTTCCGACAGCCCCGCCGTGGGGCAGGGCCGCGGAGAGGGATTCAACATTAACGTGCCGTGGAACGCGGTAGGTGCCCTGCCCGGGGCGGGGGCTGCGTGGGGGGCGAGCCGTCCCTGGGCGGCGTTATGTGCGGCCGTTCCCCAGCCACCCCACCCCAGAAGTGGCTGCATTTGACCTCCCACAGACCCATCTAACTGGTCTGCGTCTCTCCATCTAGGTGGGAATGAGGGACGGGGATTATCTCGCTGCCTTTTTACACGTCTTACTGCCAGTGGCCTTTGAGGTATGTGGGAGCAGGAAAGGGGCAGGGGCCTGTCCCCTCTAGGGGGCACCGGCTCCCATCTGCCCCAAGGCAGGGGGCTGACTCAGGGGGTGGGAATGGGGCAGGCCCCGTCCCCTCTGGGGGGCGCTGGCCGTGATCCGGGGCGTGCTGGGTCCGGGCTGCGATCTCCTCTGTTCTCTTCTCAGTTCCAACCCCAGCTGGTTCTGGTGGCCGCCGGGTTCGACTCTGTGCTCGGGGACCCCAAGGTAAGTGCCCCCCCAATCCGCCGCGTTTCGCAGCGCTGCCCGCAGGGGGCGCCCCAGGGGCTAGGCAGGGGGCCTGGGGCTCGTTTCAAAGGGCAGCGGCCAGTCTAGGGGGCTGGGTGGGGGGCCCCACAGTGGGGCGGGGAGGGAGCCTGGCAAACTGACCTTTGCCTCTGCGCCTAGGGCGAGATGGCTGCGTCGGCCGCGTGCTTCGCGCACCTGACTCATCTGCTCATGGCCCTGGCGGGAGGCAAGGTGCTGCTGTCTTTGGAGGTGAGTGTGGAGCTGACCCACGGCGCAGGCTCCCCCCTAGAACTGACTGTAGCTCAGCCCCGGGCGGCGTTATATGTGGCTGTTCCCCAGCCACCCCGCCCCAGAGGTGGCTGCAGCTCAGGGCCGGGGGTGGTGTTGACCTGTTTTCCCCCCCTCCCCAGGGTGGCTACAATCTGACCTCCCTGGGCGAGGGGGTCTGTGCGGCCCTGAGGACCCTCCTGGGGGACCCCTGTCCCCAGCTGGAGCCGCCTGTTGCCCCCTGTCGCAGGTGAGCGGGGTCCGAGCGGGTGGGGGTGGGGCGGCCCCACGTTTGCACCCCACTGACTCCGGGCTGCTCCCCTTCCCCAGCGCTCTGAGCTCCGTGTCCAGGACGCTCGCGATCCACGAGAAATACTGGCGGAGCCTGCGGAGAGGGGGTGAGTCCCGGCCCCCGGGGGGCCCCCTGCTCGCCCCCAGCCCCTCCAGGGTCCCTCAGCTCCTCTGAGATGCCCCATCCCAGCCCCCTGGGGTACCCTCTCCTGCCCCCACAACCTCTTTGGGGGTCCCCTGGCCCCCTAGCTTCCGACTCCACAGCCAGGAGCCCCACAACCCCATCCCCCTGCTATACCCTGCCCTCAAACTCCCACTGGGCCCCCCGATTTGATATCACCCCCCATAGCTCAGGGGATTGGCTCTGATCTCCCCCTCCCCCCTCCCCTCCCCAGAGGCCGACACCCCCCCAGAGGATGTGGAAGAGGAGCCAGCCCCCACGACCCTCCCAGATCCCCGTGAGGTGCCACGACCCCTCCCGGCTGCCCGCACCGGCCTGGTGTATGACGAACGCATGACGGAGCATTACAACATGTGGGACAGGTATGGCCCGGACGCCTGGGTTCTCTCCCCGGCTCTGGGAGGGGACTGGGGGCTGGTGGGTTAGAGCAGGGGGGGCTGGGAGCCAGGACTCCTGGGTTCTCTCCCCGGCTCTGGGAGGGGGCTGGGGGCTGGTGGTTAGAGCAGGGGGGGCTGGGAGCCAGGACTCCTGGGTTCTCTCCCCGGCTCTGGGAGGGGAGTGGGGGCTGGTGGGTTAGAGCGGGGGGGGGGCTGGGAGCCAGGACTCCTGGGTTCTCTCCCGGCTCTGGGAGGGGAGTGGGGGGCTGGTGGGTTAGAGCAGGGGGAGCTGGGAGCCAGGACTCCTGGGTTCTCTCCCGGCTCTGGGAGGGGAGTGGGGTCTGGGAGCCAGGCGTCCGGGCTCTGAGTCTTTCCCTTCCCCCCGCCCCACAGCCAGCACCCGGAGCTGCCCCAGCGGGTGTCCCGCATTTTCCAGCGCCACGGGGAGCTCCGGCTCACGGAGCGATGCCGCCGCATCCCGGCCCGCAGCGCTGACGAAGAGGAGCTGAGAATGTGCCACAGGTAATGGGGGAGGGGCAGCCCGGACGCCTGGGTTCTCTCTCTGTCTCCGGGAGGGGGGGCTGGTGGTTAGAGCAGGGGGGGCTGGGAGCCCGGACGCCTGGGTTCTCTCCCTGTCTCCGGGAGGGGGGGCTGGGCGCCCGGACTCCTGGGTTCTCTCCCTGTCTCCGGGAGGGGGGGCTGGTGGTTAGAGCAGGGGGGGCTGGGAGCCCAGACACCTGGGTTCTCTCCCTGTCTCCGGGAGGGGGGGCTGGGCGCCCGGACTCCTGGGTTCTCTCCCTGTCTCCGGGAGGGGGGGCTGGGCGCCCGGACTCCTGGGTTCTCTGCCTGCCTCGCAGCCCGGCGTACGTGCAGACGGTGAAGGCCACGGCCGGCATGAAGCCGCGGGAGCTGCACCGCCAGGGGGACCAGTACAACTCCATCTACATCTGCGCCAGTTCCTACGAGTGCGCCCGGCTGGCGGCCGGCTCTGCCTTCAACGCCGTGCGAGCCGTGCTGGAGGGCGAGGTGAGGGGAGCGGGGCTGGGGGCTCTCCCCTGGCAGTCGGGGCCAGGCACTGGGAGGGGGGGTACCAGGGGGCACATTCTCCCCTGCCCTTTCCCCCTCCCTTTGCCCCCCCAAGACTCAGAATGTGAACCCCGGCGTTCAGGCCAAATCCTCATTAAGAGGTTTTCGTTCCGTCTCCTTGTGTCTTCACTTGGAGATGAGACTTCACTTCTCGTTCCAGAGGGTCCTTCCCCAGAGGTGGCTGCACCTGTCCACTTGGGGAGGGCTCGCCGGGCGCTGTTCTGTGCGGCTGTTCCCCAGCTGCCCCGCCCCAGAGGTGGCTGCATCTCGGCACCGTCTCACCCCCCCCGTGTGCTCTGTGCCCGGCTCTAGGTGCAGAACGCCGTGGCCATTGTCCGGCCCCCCGGGCATCACGCCGAGTCCGACAGAGCCTGTGGCTTCTGCTTCTTCAATTCGGTCGCCCTGGCAGCTCGGTTCGCGCAGCGCCTGGCGGGACGGCCCATGAGGTGAGCGGGGGCTGGTGGTTACACTGCTGGGGGGCGGGGGGTCAGGATGCCTGGGTTCTCTCCCTGGCTCTGGGAGGGGAGTGGGGGCTGGTGGTTAGAGCAAGGGGGGCTGGGAGCCAGGACTCCTGGGTTGTCTCCCCAGCTCTGGGAGGGGAGTTGGGGGCTGGTGGGTTAGAGTGGGGGGGCGGGGCTGGGAGCTCGGACTCCTGGGTTCTCTCCCCGGCTCTGGGAGGGGAGTGGGGGCTGGTGGTTAGAGCAGGGGGGGCTGGGAGCCAGGACTCCTGGGTTCCATCCTCATCATCCCTTCTCGTCGTTGTCAGGGTGATGATCCTGGACTGGGATGTTCACCATGGCAATGGTACCCAGCACATGTTTGAGGAAGATCCGAGGTACCTTGTCCTCTGGTGGGGGGGCTGCTGGGGGGTGGAGTGGGGAGGTGATGGGGTCAGCGGGGCGGTGACGGGGGCAGTGGGGTGGCTGCGGGGCCGATGCATGTGGGGGAGGGGCGGCAGCAGGTGACGATGCAGGTAGGGGAGGGGTGGTGATGGGGCAGCAATGCAGGTGGGGGAGGGGAGTGGCCAGGGCGATGCAGGTGGGGGAGGGGCTGGGGGACAGGGTCCGAGCGGGACTAACCCCCCCCCCCCGCCCCCCCAGCGTGCTGTACGTCTCTCTGCACCGTTACGACCACGGCACCTTCTTCCCCACCTCTGAGGACGCCGACGCTGACCGGGTGGGGGAGGGGCCGGGCCGCGGCTTCACCCTCAACGTGCCCTGGAACGGCCCCCGCATGGGTGACGCCGAGTACCTGGCCGCCTTCCACCGCCTGGTGCTGCCCGTCGCCTACCAGGTGCGCCCGGATGCCTGGGTTTTCTGCCAGCGCCGGCAGGGGAGGGGATGGGGGAGCCCGGATGCCTAGGTCCGCTGGCAGGGGCTGGGGGGTCGGGTGGTAAGGGTGGGGGTGGGGGGCTGAGCCCGGATGCCTGGGTCCGCCGGCAGGGGCTGGGGGGTTGGGTGCTGCGGGTGGGGGTGGGGGGCTGAGCCCGGATGCCTGGGTCCGCCGGCAGGGGCTGGGGGGTCTCAGCTTCTCATTCTCTCTCTGCAGTTCGCCCCAGAGCTGGTTCTGGTGTCGGCCGGGTTCGATGCCGCCCGCGGGGACCCGCTGGGGGGCTGCCTGGTGAGCCCCGAGGGCTACGCCCACATGACCCACCTCCTGCTGGGGCTGGCAGGGGGCCGGGTCGTGCTGGTACTGGAGGTACGTGGGGGCAGGGAGTGGGGCAGGGGCCTGTCCCCTCTGGGGGGCGCCGGCTGGCTGAGGGGGTCTGGGAGTGGGGCGGGGCCTGTCCCCTCTGGGGGGTGCCGGCTCCCACCCGACCCAGGGCAGGGACTGGCTGGCTCAGGGGGGCGGGGAATGGGGGAAAGCCCAGAGCTAAACAGGGCGGACGGATGCCGGGCCACACTGGCTGGGGGGTGTTAACTCCAGCGGGGCCCGGGCCCGGGCGCTCGGTTAACACTTCACCCAGCCGCCTGCTGGTGCCAATTCCCCCAAAGCCTCCAGGGACGTCCCGAGGCGCTAAGGTGCTGGGGGAGCCAAGTCTGCGGGAAACGACCAACTCTCCCGGGGAGGGGAAACCTGGCTCCGAAACGGGAGGAAAATCTGAAATTTCCGGGGTCCCGGGGAAAGCAAACCCCGTCCGGGGCAAAACAGCTGAACCCCAGCCCGGGCGTGCGGCTGACGGACGTGACATTTAATATTTGCCTCAATCATTTTATTATTGATTCAACTGCTGCTGCTGCTCCGTGGCTTTCAGATACTATTAACCTGTGTCATTTCATCTGAATTAGAATCTTCTTTAACATATCATTGACTGTGATCTATGGTTAATATACAATATAGCCTTAACAGTCATAAAATGTATTAATATAATTATTACAATCTATCTAATATTGAATGTTATGATTAATAATCTAATATTACGTATTTGATAAATCCTTTTATTATATTTAAACGTGAACAAAATGATAATTAAAAGAATTTTTCTTTGCAATAAACTTGAACAATAATAAATTTAATATATCCTAGATACTTAATATACTTAATATTAAATATATTTTATTTACTATAAAGTATATAAATCTCTATTTTAATAATGTATTAAATATCAATTTTACGGTCTTATTTTTAAGATATAATATATTAAATACATATGTGATTGAGTCTATTAAATCTGTGATTATAGAATGTGGTGAGATACATGAAATCGTTATGTCTAATACTGATTGTATATTAAATAGAGATCTAATATTAATTGTAGTAAAGATAAATTGTACTATATCATTTTAGCGAATATATAATATATACTGAATAAAACAATATAACCGCTGAATTATATATTGTGTACTAAACAAGATAGCTCTGTTAAAGTTAGTATCCGTTCCAGATTTGTAATACATTTACTATGTATATTTTATAGTAAATAGAAAAACTACGATGTATGAAATAACAATAGAATGTTTAACGTTACTATTGTTACTGTATATTATAGATAAGTTAAATTTAATGTGATTTAACATTATATATTAAATTTATTAATAAGGTAGTTAGCTATGTGCTATAATTTAATAGTAAATATCCACTTTAATAAGTATTTATTGAACAGGACTCGCTAAGTGATCCCGTGTTGAATACGCGGTTTTCTCCTCTCTGTATGGCCGGGAGCTGTGTCTGGCCTGGGCTGAGCCGACGAGACGCCAGGCAGGGAGGTGCTGCCGGTGCCGGGCCGGGCGACGTTGGGCTGATCCCAGCCCGTGCTGGGCGCCCCGCGGCGACCTGCCGAGTCCCTGTTCTTGGCCGAGCTGGGTTTTCCTGCCGCCTGTTTTGCCAGCCAGTTCCAAGCAATTCGCCCCTGACGTCGGTGGCTCCCGGTCGCGATTGAGGGCCGGGAGACGCCAGGCCAGCTCCGGGCAGGGCGGGGATGTGCCCGGGGACACGGCCCGGTGGCTCTTGGTGGGGCTGGACAGACGGACGCCCCCAAACCCAGCTCTCTTCTCCCCTCTTCAGGGAGGCTACAACTTGGTGTCGATCTCCGAGTCCATGACCATGTGCACCCGGACCCTGCTGGGGGACCCGCTGCCCGAGCTGGGGCGCCTGCGAGCTCCACACCCCAGTGCCCTGCACTCGCTGGCCCGGGCGAGCGCCGAGCACCGCAGATACTGGGCCTGCCTCCAACTGGACGGTAAGTGCACCCCCTCCCCCCTGCCAGCGCCGAGCCCCCCACCCCCAGCGCTGAGCCCCCCCACAGCGCCGAGCACCGCAGATCCTGGGCCTGCCTGCAGCTGGACAGTAAGTTCACCCCCTCCCCCCTGCCAGCGCCAAGCCCCCCACAGCACCAAGCCCCTCACCCCCAGCGCCGAGCACCGCAGATACTGGGCCTGCCTGCGACTGGATGGTAAGTGCGCCCGCGCCACCCCCCCCCCCAGTGCCCTCTCCAGTGCCGAGCCCCCCCCAGCACCGAGCCCCTCATAGCGTGGCCACACAGCACCCCCCCAGCGCTGAGCCCCTCACAGCGCGGCCCCCACCCCCAGCACCCCCCCCAGCGCTGAGCCCCTCACAGCGCGGCCCCCACCCCCAGCACTGAGCCCCTCACCCCCAGCGCCGAGCCCCCCCCAGCGTGGCCCCCCTCCAGCACCGAACCCTGTCTGCCGGGGGAGAGCGCCCCCTGCCCAGCGCCCGGCCCTGCCCCCTGCTGCCGCGCTACGTAATCTCCATCTCCCGCAGTGCCGATCCGGGAGGACTCAAGGCCCCGATCCGGGCAGCCAGGCCCCATCCGGGAGGACTCCCCACCAGAGGATCCCTCCGAGGGCTTGGCTGATGACATCCTGAGGCTGGGAGCCCAGCTGAGCCCTGACTCCACCCTGCTGGGCGGGGCTTCCCTGGAGGGGAGGAGCCTCCAGCTGCAGCTGCATCAGAGGTAGGGCGGGGGAGGGGATCTATTAAAGGGGGGTGGGTTGGTCTGCACTGGATGCCCTGGGGTGGGGGATGGGAGTAGCCTGGGGATGGGGGGTGGTCTCAGCTCACGGGTCTTTTCTCTCCCAGGACCCCCCCAGCCTCCTGGACGAAGCAGCCGCCCTGCTCCCCTCCCCCTCCGTCAGCCTGGAGGTGGAGTTCGCAGACACGGTGAGGCCCTGACGTGATCACCCCCCCCTCCTGTTCCTTAATCCTCGGTGCTTCCCACCCCCCGGCTGGGCCCTCCCTGCGCCCCCACCCTCCTCGCCTGAGTCTCTGCTTCCCTCTGTACCCCCCCCCATTTCCCAGCCAGCCCCCCCCCCCCCCATGAATGCTCCCATTTGCTGCTGCGCTGGGGGCCAGGACGCCTGGGTTCTCTCCTCAGCTCGGGGAGGGGAGGGGGGCTGGTGGGTTAGAGCAGGGGGTCTGGGAGCCTGGGTTCTCTCCCTGGCTCTGGGAGGGGAGTGGGGGCTGGTGGTTAGAGTAGGGGGCTGGGAGCCGGGACTCCTGGGTTCTCTTCCTGGCTCTGGGAGGGGAGTGGGGGCTGGTGGGTTAGAGCAGGGGGGGCTGGGTGCCAGGACTCCTGGGTTCTCTCCCCGGCTCTGGGAGGGGAGTGGGGGCTGGTGGGTTAGAGCAGGGGGCTGGGAGCCCCGGACGCCTGGGTTCTCTCCCCGCTCTGGGAGGGGAGTGGGGGCTGGTGGGTTAGAGCACGGGGGGGCTGGGAGCCCGGACGCCTGGGTTTGATCCTTGTCTCCCTCGTGTCTCTGCAGGGGATGCTCTACGCCGTGACCCCTCTGCCTTGGTGCCCCCACCTGGACTCTCTCCAGCCCCTTCCCCCGGCCGGGCTGGACGTGCTGGCGCCGTGTGAGGAATGCGGCAGCCAGGGCGAGAACTGGGTCTGCCTGGACTGTTACCGGGTGAGACGGTGCCCCTCACTCCCGACCCCGCAACCCCCTGCCAGCCCAGCCCAGCCCTGCCCCCCACCCTCCCCAGCCCTGCCGGTGCCCCTCACTCTCGACCCGCAGCCCACGTGGCCGTTAACCCTTTCTCTCCCCAGGTGCTCTGCGGGCGTTACGTCAATCAGCACATGCTGGCTCATGGCTCCGTTTCCCGCCACCCCCTGGTGCTGAGTTACGCCGACCTGTCGGTCTGGTGCTACACCTGTCAATCATACGTCCATCACCCAGTAAGCCACGCCTCCCTGCATGGTCACATGACACAGCCCCCCCTCCAGGCTGGTCAGGGTTCCCCCTCTACCCCTGCCTATATGAGGGGTGGGGGCAGGTGTCAGATGGGGGGGGGGCGGTTGCTGATTGGCTGGGGCTGAATGGGTTAATTCTTGAGGCTGGGATGTTCCTCCCCCTGCCTTCGTTGCCATAATGGAAAGTCCCAACTTTGGGAATAACATTCCCCCGTCCCATTGCTATAATGGAACATCCCTCATGAGCAAGTCACACACCTGACCCACCTCCACCCCTGCTGTAATGGAATATTCCAGCCCCCAGGAGTAACCCCCCCCCCACTGCATAAGATAATAGAATGATCTGATGCCATGTGTGCCCCCCCCCCCGCCCCCCCATGGGAGGGTAATTTCCTGGGTGGGGCATTCCATTGTGTTGAAGGAATTGGACCGTCCCATTCTCTGGCAACGGGGGAGTGCACCAATCCCTTCTCGCCAGTGCTAATGTGATTCCAGGGGTGGGATGGTCCATTGTGGTGCCAGGAGGAGTATACTCTGCATGGGACATATTTCATGTTGGGGGGGGGGGGAAGGAACATTCCATTACAGCAGGAGGTGACTGCCACTCTGGGCTGGGCTTCTCCGTCACTGGTCTGGTCGCTAGGGTCCCCCATCTGCAGGCCGTTGGCTGAGTCCATTCTCTGCTGACTGCGGGGGGGGGGGGGGGATTACTGCTGGCTGGGATGATCCATTCTCCCTGGCTGTGTCATGCCTTAGGGTGGGAGATACTATTGGGGGGGGGGTTAGTTCCTGGGGCAGCACCTTCCCTTATGTAGCAGTGGGCAATGGGTGTGTGCAGGGGGGGTGCTTGTGCGCGCTTGCAGGGACTGTTCCATTCTCTCCGGAGAGTGGGGGGCGTATGCAATGGGGGCTGAGACAGTCCATTATTGCTGTGGGGGGGGGGGGGGTAGGCGGTTCCATTGTCCAGGGCGGTGGGGCAGGCCAGCCCATTCCATTCTGACCTCCGTTCTCTCTGCCCCAGACCCTGCTGCCAGCCAAGGCCCTGGCTCACCGCATGAAGTTCGGGGAGGACCCGGCCACTGGGCTCTGAGCCCTGCGCCACAGGAAGGGGGGGGTGTTCAGATCCCCCCTCCCCCCGCTCCCGCCATGATGGACCAACCCACTCTCTTAAAGGGCTACAGCTGTGCCAAACAACTCACCAGCAGCGAGGAAGGACTCTTTCTCCCCCCCCCCCCCCCCCCCCCCCCCCCCCCCCCCCCCATCCACTGGGGGGTCGGTTCCATCCCACCCACTGCATTCACTGGGGATGGCTGCTCCCATCCCCACACCCCCCACAACATCCTCTAGGGCTAGCCCCCTTGATCTCCACCCCCCCCAGGCATGAGACAAGCTGCCTTCTGCTCCAGCCCATCCCCCACTCCCCCAGCAGGCAGTGAGGATCACAGGTTTGGGGGGGGGGTGTCATCCATTTCTACACCCCCCCCCCCCGATAAACCTGGGACCAGCTGCATTAACAGCCCCTGGGCTCTCCCCAAGGGGGGGTGGGGGCTGACTCTGTGGATCAGGTGCAAGATAAAGGCTCCTTTATAAATCCTGGCGTGTGCTCTGCCAAACTCCAGATGGCCGGCAGGACCAGAGGAACACGGCCCTCCGTTTTTGTTAGTGTAGGACCTACAAGAAGTGGGCTGGGGGCCAGGATCCATGGACACAATGCGATGTGGGATGGGATATGAGCCTTTCCCCTCGAGGGGGCACCTGCCCCGGGCGGACGACAGGCGCTCGCTGTCTTTGCTTTTCGGGTTGATTACTGCAATACAAGGTTCATGACGCGTGTGCTGTTGTGCCCCCTTTAATCGCTGCTCGCCTGTGCGTTAGGCCCGGCTGGGAGTGCCACCCGCAGACCCCTCGCCCCCAGCAAGGTGCCGTCTCGTCCCGGGGGCCTACGGCCAGAGCAGGACAAGTCCTACGGGCGTCACTTTAACAGAGCCCCCAGCAGCTCCCCGAACCCGCCGCCACAAACACAGCGGTGCCGAGTAACTAGGAAACGCTTTTCAGTGCTTATGGGGCGCGGGCGCAGCTCGGAGTTGGTGACAAAGGGAAAATCACAAGCTTGTTCCTAACCTTCACCACACCAGTAATTCTAGCAGCGAACGTCGTTCCCACCCGCACCCCTTCATCGTACTTCTGGCTAATGAGAACGCTGTCCTGGTAGGCCCAGCCCCTCCCATAGGCTCCAGGGGGATTTCTTTGTGTTCCCCATGCTCTTGTTCCATTGTGTAAGGGGGGGTGAGGCAGGTGATGTCACCGGCTGTGGGGCACAGGAGCTATTTAGCATCTCTCAAAGTCCTCCAGGGCTGACATCTGGGACTTCTGTTCATGGTCCTGTAGTTATGTCTAAGGGGTTAGTCTGCGGATGTTTTCCAGACGCACAATGTGTTTCAGTAACAGTCATAGAGCAAAATCTCCTAACTCCCTATCTGCCGTTGATACACACATTGTAACAGGACAATGATGTTCAGCAGATTATGGCTTTTCAAATGATACCGCACACGGCATACTTTGTACAAAATATCATAACCATACACAAGCGGTGAATGGGGGGGAGTTTACAGCGTATTACAATGCGACTGAGGCTGGGGTGTGTCTGTGCCACTAGGCGAAAAGAGCAGCAGTAGAGGGTAAAAGCCAGGCTATTTCCCTTCCAGGCAGTTGGGTGTGAAACCAGGGGGTCTGGATTCAATTCCCGTCACGCCCCAGCTGTTTCAAACTGAGCTGCAGCTCAGTGCTGGGTGAGTCCTTCCAGTGCAGTGTTATGTGCAGCTGTTGCCCCGCCCCAGAGGAGGCTGCATCTTGGTGCCAGGTGAGAGCGGGAGGGGTGGTGGATCTCACAGCTGGAGTTTAATGTTCCCAGAGCTAGAAGTCCATGAACAGCACTCCCCCCCCCCCCCCGCACGCGATTCTGGCCTTGGGGGGGGGGGGCGGCCCCGGGGGCCTCAGAAGTCGTCATCGTCGCAGATGTCCAGGTAGACGTCAAAGGCCTCTCGGTTGCAGTTGCCGTCGGGTGTGAAGACGTATTTGTGGAAGGTGCCGTCCACGCAGATCGCTGCAGGGGGGGACGGACATGGGTGTGAGATGGGGGGGAGGGACCCCTACCCTACCCCCCCCCCCGGCCCCCACTGACCAATGACGGAGTTGACGGTCTTGGCGGAGCTGCGGCCGAAGGCACAGACACAGGCCGACTCCGCTGGCACCGTGAAGTTGGCCAGGCTCCACTGCGAGTCCACGTACTGGCCGATCACCGGGCCCACCTTGCCCACGCGCGCCAGCCTGGGGAGAGATGCAGCGGGGGGCACCTGAGCAGTGGGGAGGGCCCTATGTGGAGCGGGGGGGGGGCTCCGGGGGGTATCTGAGCGGTCGGAGGGGAACCTGGGGGTGTACCTATGCAGAGCAGCACCTACACAGCAGGGGCCCCGGGGGGGTATCTACACGGAGCGGTGGTTGGGGCCCCCTACCTGGAGCGGCGGCGGGGGTTACCTACGCGGAGTGACGGGGGGGGTACCTACATGGAGCGGGGCGGCGGGGAGTTCCAGGGGGGTACTTATACGGAGCGGGGCAGCGGGGGGGTTGCAGGGGGGGTACCTACGCGGAGCGGCGGTTGAGGCGCGGCGGGGGGGTCACAGGGGGGTACCTACGCAGGGTGGGGGGGCTCGAGGGGGGGTACCTACGCGCGGAGCAGCGGTTGAGGCACGGCGGGGGGGTCACAGGGGGGGTACCTACGCAGAGCGGGGCGGCGGGGGGGGCTCGAGGGGGATACCTACGCGGAGCGGCGGTTGAGGCGCGTGTCCTTGAGGGCGAAGACGTGAACCGTCCCCTTGTTCGCTCGACGCGCAGAGAAACGACGAGTCGTGGCTGAAGTTGATGCTGTGGAGATCGGGGGGTGGGGGGGTTTAATCGAGCGCCGCGTGCTCCCCCCCCAGCAGTGCCGCGAGTTCTCCCCAGCAATGCCCACCCCCCAGGGAGTGCTGGGGGGGGTCCGTGACCAGGGCTCTCACCAGTATAGGGTGGCAGGGTCTGTGCCCAGGGGAGGGGGCAGTGCCGGGGGGGTCGGTGCCCAGGGGAGGGGGCAGTGCCGGGGGGGTCCGTGCCCGGGAGAGGGGGCAATGCCGGGGGGGTCCGTGCCCGGGAGAGGGGGCAATGCCGGGGGGGGTCCGTGCCCAGGGGAGGGGGCAGTGCCGGGGGGCTCCGTGCCTGGGGGCTCCGTGCCTGGGCTCTCACAGTACAGGGTGGCCGGGTCCGTGCCCCGGCGCAGCTCCACCAGCTTCTCCTTGCTCTGGGTGTCGAAGAGGCGGATGAGGGTGCCCTGGCGGGAAGCCGACGCCACCACCGTGCCCGGCTGGTTGAGGGAGATGCAGGCGATCTCGCCCTGGTGGGCGTTGATGGTGAACGGCGCCGACGAGGTGCCCGGCTGGGTGCTCGACAGGTCCTGGGGGTGGGGGTGGGGCTGAGACCGGGCTGCCCCAGTGTGCCCTGCCCCCCACATCTGCCCCTCACAGTGACGCCCCTCCTGGACATCCTGTGCTGCCCCTCGCCTCTGCAGGAAAGGGAAATGGATCCCTCCCCCCCTCGTGCCCATCCACTCACCACCAGCTGCAGGCTGCCACACTTGTGCCCGGGGAACACCAGCAGCTGTTTCTCCAGACTGGGACAGAGATCGCAGAGCCCTGGGGGGGAGAGCAGGAGGCTGGGGGGTGCCAGGCTGGGCAGGGGGCGCCGCGGGGAGGGGGCGTCATGCTGGGGGGGGTCATGCTGGGGGGGGTCTGTACCTTTGGGGTTGTCCCGCGTGTCAAACTCGAAGAGCTTGGTGGGGTTCTCCGGGAAGGAATAAACGTAAATACGGTTCCTCAGCACAATGATGATCCTGAAACACAAGAGCCCGGACACCTGGGTTCTCTCCTGGCGAGGGGAGGGGAGTGGGGTCTGGTGGTTAGAGCGGGGTGGGGGGGGGCTGGGAGCCAGGACTCTTAGGACGGAAGAATCCTAGGCACTGCTACAGACTAGGGACCGAGTGGCTAGGTAGCAGTTCTGCAGAAAAGGACCTAGGGGTCACAGTGGACGAGAAGCTGGATATGAGTCGACAGTGTGCCCTTGTTGCCAAGAAGGCTAACGGCACATTGGGCTGTATAAGTAGGGGCATTGCCAGCAGATCAAGGGACGTGATCGTTCCCCTTTATTCGGCACTGGTGAGGCCACATCTGGAGTACTGTGTCCAGTTTTGGGCCCCACACTACAGAAGGGATGTGAACAAACTGGAGAGAATCCAGTGGAGGGCAACAAAAATGATTGGGGGGCTGGGGCACATGACTTACAAGTAGAGGCTGGGGGAGCTGGGATTGTTTAGTCTCCAGAAGAGAAGAATGAGGGGGGATTTGATAGCGGCTTTCAACTACCTGCAGGGGGTTCCAAAGAGGATGGAACTCGGCTGTTCTCAGGGGTGGCAGATGACAGAACAAGGAGTAATGGTCTCACGTTGCAGTGGGGGAGGTCTAGGTTGGATATTAGGAAACACTATTTCACTAGGAGGGTGGTGAAGCACTGGAATGGGTTCCCTAGGGAGGTGGTGGAATCTCCTTCCTTGGAGGTTTTTAAGGCCTGGCTTGACAAAGCCCTGGATGGGATGATTTAGTTGGGGTTGGTCCTGCTTTGAGCAGGGGGTTGGACTAGATGACCTCCTGAGGTCCCTTCCAACCCTGACATTCTATGATTCTATGACTCCTGGGCTAGTGATTAGAGCAGGGGGGGGGGGGTTGGAGCCTGGACGCCTGGGTTCTCGACCCAGCTCTGGGAGGGGAGTGGGGGCTGGTGATTCGGGGAGGGGGGTTGGGAGGCCGGACGCTTGGGTTCACACTCACTTGTCATGTCTCATGCGCACGGCCAGGGCAGGTTTGGTGAAGGTGAATTCCAGAACCAGCTTGTCTTTGCCACCCTTCCCCTCGCGGGCGTCGTCCCAAATCAGCACTGCCGGGGGGGGGGGGGTGACATGGGTGAGAGCAGACAGTGCTACCCCCACAACCCCCCCACCCCTCCCAGAGCTGGGCAGAGAACCCAGGAGTCCTGGCTCCCAGTCCCCCCCCCCCCCCAGGGTACATACCTGAGATCTCTGAGAATTTGGGGTTCCCTCCTCCCCCTACAATGGCCAAGAGGTTGGATCGATGCAGCATCTCAACCAGGGCCACGCTGCCCACCTGCTCGTGATCTGGGGGGGTAGAAAATTGGGGTGCAGTCCAATGCCACTTCCAATGCCCCCCCCGAGCCAGCCAGCCCCCCCATTCCCTGCCCTCCCCACATCCTTACCCAGGTGCCCTTTCTCCATGAGCGGCTCCACGTTGTAGATTCGCACCCCGGACTCCATCGCGCAGCAGAAGCAGCCTGGAAGGAGGGGCAGAGAGCGGATTAAACCCCAGCCCACCGCGGGGAGGGGGCTTCCCGGACGCCTGGGTTCTCCCCCTGGCTCTGGGAGGGGAGTGGGGTTTGGTGGTTAGAGCAGGGGAGGGGGCAGGGTCCCGGACGCCTGGGTTCTCCCCCCAGGGCGCAGAGGTGGGGTTCAGGGGGTGCTGCTTACTCTGGTCCTGGTTGAAGCGCAGGCTGTTCACCCCGCGTTGCTGCGCCATGCTGCAGGAGCGGTGGATTCTGGGGAGCCCCCTCCCGGCTCCGAGCAACAGGCAGCTGAAGAGTGGGGTGAGGGGCAGGGGGTGAGAGGAGCATGAGGCTATGCTCCAGCCCCCCATGCCCAGCTGTCTGCCCCCCAGCCAGCTCCCTCAACCCCACTGCCCCCACTGATCCCCCAGGATCGCCCTGCCCCCCAAATAATCCCCCACTGTCTGCCCCAGCCACTGTCCTCCATATACACAGCCTCACGGCCCCCCAAATCCCCCCGCCCCCTCACTCCTCCCTGAGTCCCCCACCCCCACCACTATGTTTCTATCTGGGTGCCCCCTGCCCCACAGCATTCGCCTTGGCCCCCATCCCTGCAGCATCCCCCAGCCCCCAAATCCATCTCCCCAGACCCGCTGACCCCCACAATCACAACCTCACAGCCCAGCCCCACCTCCCCATGAGCCTAGCCCCACCTGTCCCCCACAAGCCCAGCCCCACCTATCCCAGACCCCCCTCCTGCCCCACTGCCCCCGATCCCAGCCCTGCCCCACCTCCCCACTGCCCCCACAAAACCAGCCCCACCTGCCCCCACAATCCCAGACCCCCCCTCCTGCACCACTGCCCCCCCGATCCCAGCCCTGCCCCACCTCCCCACTGCCCCCACAAACCCAGCCCCACCGGCCCCCACAATCCCAGACCCCCCTCCTGCCCCACTGCCCCCCCGATCCCAGCCCTGCCCCACCTCCCCACTGCCCCCACAAACCCAGCCCCACCTGCCCCCACAATCCCAGACCCCCCCTCCTGCCCCCCCAATCCCAGCCCTGCCCCACCTCCCCACTGCCCCCACAAACCCAGCCCCACCTGCCCCCACAATCCCAGACCCCCCCTCCTGCCCCACTGCCCCCCCCCGATCCCAGCCCTGCCCCACCTCCCCACTGCCCCCACAAACCCAGCCCCACCTGCCCCCACAATCCCAGACCCCCCTCCTGCCCCACTGCCCCCCCGATCCCAGCCCTGCCCCACCTCCCCACTGCCCCCACAAACCCAGCCCCACCTGCCCCCCCAATCCCAGACCCCCCCTCCTGCCCCCCCAATCCCAGCCCTGCTCCACCTCCCCACTGCCCCCACAAACCCAGCCCCACCTGCCCCCACAATCCCAGACCCCCCCTCCTGCCCCACTGCCCCCCCGATCCCAGCCCTGCCCCACCTCCCCACTGCCCCCACAAACCCAGCCCCACAATCCCAGACCCCCCTCCTGCCCCACTGCCCCCCCGATCCCAGACCTGCCCCACCTCCCCACTGCCCCCACAAACCCAGACCCCCCCTCCTGCTCCACTGCCCCCCCCGATCCCAGCCCTGCCCCACCTCCCCACTGCCCCCACAAACCCAGCCCCACAATCCCAGACCCCCCTCCTGCCCCACTGCCCCCCCGATCCCAGACCTGCCCCACCTCCCCACTGCCCCCACAAACCCAGACCCCCCCCCTCCTGCTCCACTGCCCCCCCCCCCGATCCCAGCCCTGCCCCACTGTCCCCCCCCCCCCCGATCCCAGGCCCTGGTTACCCCACAGGAAGCGGGGCGGGAGGCAAACACCAGCTGATCTGGTTCTGCCGGGTCACACAGGGGAAGGGACGCTGACAGCTCGTCACGTGATCGACCTGGATGATGGGTGAAGCCCTAGCGGCCATGTTCGACGCTGGCAACGGAGCTGCGTTGCCCTTAGTAACGCCCGTTGGCAGCCATCTTGGATACTGGCAAATAGCCACACAACCCCCCCCCCGCATGTCAAAGGAAATAGTCACCCCACCCCCACCCCCCCAATGGAGACCTGTGAGCCAGGACTCCTGGGCTCTCTCCTGGGCTCTGGGAGGGGAGTGGGGTCTGGTGGTTAGAGCAGGGGGGCTGGGAGCCAGGACTCCTGGGTTCTCTCCCCTGCTCTGGGAGGGGAGTGGGGGCTGGTGGTTAGAGCGGGGGGGGGGGGGGGGCTGGGAGCCAGGACTCCTGGGTTCTCTCCCCGGCTCTGGGAGGGAAGTGGGGGCTGGTGCTTAGAGCAGGGGGGGCTGGGAGCCAGGACGCCTGGGTTCTCTCCCCTGCTCTGGGAGGGGAGTGGGGGCTGGTGGTTAGAGCGGGGGGGGGGGGGGGGGCTGGGAGCCAGGACTCCTGGGTTCTCTCCCCGGCTCTGGGAGGGGAGTGGGGTCTGCTGGTTAGAGCAGGGGGGGATGGGAGCCAGGACGCCTGGGTTCTCTCCCCAGCTCTGGGAGGGAAGTGGGGGCTGGTGCTTAGAGCAGGGGGGGCTGGGAGCCAGGACGCCTGGGTTCTCTCCCCTGCTCTGGGAGGGAGTGGGGGCTGGTGGTTAGAGCGGGGGGGGGGGCTGGGAGCCAGGACTCCTGGGTTCTCTCCCCGGCTCTGGGAGGGGAGTGGGGTCTGCTGGTTAGAGCAGGGGGGGCTGGGAGCCAGGACGCCTGGGTTCTCTCCCCGGCTCTGGGAGGGAAGTGGGGGCTGGTGCTTAGAGCAGGGGGGGCTGGGAGCCAGGACGCCTGGGTTCTCTCCCCTGCTCTGGGAGGGAGGGGGGGCTGGTGGTTAGAGCAGGAGGATTGTCTCCTGCAGTCTATGCCTGTGCTGCCCCCCCTCCCCAAAGCGCCCCCTGTTGGGGCTGGAGCAGCCGGGAACTCCTCCCCCCCCCCAGTCATTAGTATCTCTCCGCCCCAACAGAGGTGTGGAAAAGGGGAGGAGCCAATACAATTACCTGTGCTGGGGGTGGGGCTTCAGGGGCACCTGGGCTGAACGGGGGTTTTGTGTCTGATGGGGGCAGGGGGAGAATGATACACTGGGGGGGGGGCAGAACCCAGGCAATCCTATGACCTTCCTATTTCCCCCCCCCCCCGAGCCGGGGAGAGAACCCAGGCATCCTGGTTCCCAGCCCCCCCGCTCTAACCATCAGCCCCCCCTTGCTCCCATGCCAGGTGTAATATTAGCTGTGACCTTTCTAGAGGGGCACATGGGTCTGTTTGGAACAGCTCCCAGATTTGTTTTGCTTCTGCTGAGTCAATGTGGGGCTGACCGAGCCCTCCTACCGACACCCCCCAGTGCCCCCCATGCCCCAGGATCCTGACTCCCAGTCCCCCCTTCTCCAACCCACTTGACCCCCCAAGCCCTGAGCCATGGAGCAAAAGCCAACGAAGATACCAGGTAAGGAAGCAAAGAGCTTGACAAAGTACCCTTGTCCTGACTCGTGTCTAGTGGTTAGAGCAGGGGGGCTGGGAGCCAGGACTCCTGGGTTCTCTCCCCGGCTCTGGGAGGGGAGCGGGGGCTGGTGATTAAAGCAGGGGGGGCTGGGAGCCAGGACTCCTGGGCTCTCTCCCAGCCTGGGGGGAGTGGGGGCTAATGGTTAGAGCAGGGGGGACTGGGAGCCAGGACTCCTGGGTTCTCTCCTTGGCTTGGGGAGGGGAGCGGGATCTGCTGGTTAGAGCGAGTAAAGCCTGGTCCTTTTTCATGCACCCAGCCACATCCTTGGCATTAGGCCTGCTTAGGTGTGAGGCTGCTTGTCTGTTCCCTAGATAGGGAGAATTCCCAGACACCCCCCCCCCCAATTTCCCCCGGGGGGTCCTTTGCCAGGATCCGGCCCTTCCCCGACCTCCCCCAGTCTGCTCCGCTCTTGATGTGACGGTGCTGGAAGATTTACACTTGGGGTGGGTCTGGAGTTGGCCTGCCAGGGCCCCAGATTGGCAGGAGATTCGGAGAGCCTGGGGAAAGCGCCCCCTTCCCCATTCTGCGCTCGGCGGGGGAACGTCCTCCCTGATCTCTGGCCTCCCTCTGTGAGGGGGCATCAGCCTTCGGTCCTGAGCCTGGCGCGCTGGCAGGGCTCCAGGGCACGTGGCTGATCAGCACGGGAAGCGGGCAGGGGGATTGGAGACAGTGGACAGGGGACCCACTGTCTGGACAGGCACAGAGTCAGAGCTATGGGGGGCTGGGAATGGGGCACGGGGCCTGTCCCCTCTGGGGGGTGCTGGCTCCCATCCGTCCCCAGGGCAGGGACTGGCTGGCTTGTGGGGGTGGGGAACAGGGTCTGGGACCTGTCCCCTCTGGGGGGCACCGGCTCCCATCCGTCCCCAGGGCAGGGACTGGCTGGCTGGGGGGGGGGGAAATGGGACACAGGGCCTGTTCCCTCTAAGGGGGGGCTGGCTCCCATCCGGCCCCAGGGCAGGGACTGGCTGGCTGGGGTGGGGGGGGAATGGGACACAGGGCCTGTTCCCTCTAGGGGGCGCTGGCTCCCACCCAGCCCCAGGGCGGGGACTGGCTGGCTGGGGGGGCAGGGAATGGGGTCTGGGGCCTGTCCCCTCTGTGGGGCGCCGGCTCCCATCCGTCCCCAGGGCAGGGACTGGCTGGCTTGGGGGGTGGGGAACGGGGTCTGGGACCTGTCCCCTCTGGGGGGCGCTGGCTCCCACCCAGCCCCAGGGCAGGGACTGGCTGGCTCGGGGGGGTGCGGGGATCAGTGTTATCTGCAGTGTACACAGCACGGGGGGTCAGTGATCTCAGTGTCCTGTCTCTCCCCCCCCCCCCCGCCCCCGGCAAGCTGCCCAGAGGGTGGGACCAGCTGGTCCCAGGGCAAGGGGCAGCCTGTGGGGCTGAGACGCCTGCTGAGCTCCCAGGGGGGCAGGATGTCGGAGGTGGGGGAGCTCACCCAGACGCCGCTGCAGAAAGTGTGGATCCCGCATGCCAGCAACCGGCTGCACCAGCGCCGGGGGTGTGAGTGGGGCATGGGGCCTGTCCCCTCTAGGGGGTTCTAGCCCCAGGGTGGGGGATATGAGGGTGCAGCTTGGTTTGGGGGTCTGGCCTCTAGCCCCCTATCGCTAACGGTGTCTGTTCTCCCCCACACAACAGCCGCTGTGCCTCAGTTTACCAATTCGCCCACGATGGTGATCCTGGTGGGGCTGCCGGCCCGGGGGAAGACCTATATCTCCAAGAAGCTGACCCACTACCTGAACTGGATTGGAATCCCCACCAAGGGTGAGGTGTGGGGCGGGCGGGGCCCAGGGCAGCTGGAGTCCGTGGAGCTGGCAGGGACAGAGATCTCGGGGGTGGGGGGCAGGTCTCCGATTGTGGGGACAGGGAATTAGGGGACAGGGTGGGTGTCTGTTGGGGGAGGGTATCCCAGGGAGCTGTGGGGAGGGGCACGGGGACCCCAGCCCACCCCCCACTCTCCCCGCAGTGTTCAACGTGGGGCAGTACCGGCGTGAGGCCGTGCAGACCTACCAGAACTACGAGTTCTTCCGGCCAGATAACCAGGAGGCCATGCACATTCGCAGGTGAGGGGGTGACCCCGGCTGGGGCACTGCTGGGGGGAAGCTCATGGTGCTGGTGGTGACTCTGCCTGGGGGCACTGCTGGGGGAAGCTCACAGCACTGGGGGAGACCCCGGCTGGGGAGAAGCTTGAGGTGCTGGGGGTGACCCTGGTTGGGAGCACTGCTGGGGGGAAGCTCACAGCATTGGGGGTGATCCTGGTTGGGAGCACTGCTGGGGGGAAGCTCACAGCACTGGGGGTGATCCTGGTTGGGAGCACTGCTGGGGGGTAGCTCACAGCGCTGGGGGTGACCCTGGTTGGGAGCACTGCTGGGGGAAGCTCACAGTGCTGGGGGTGACCCTGGTTGGGGGCACTGCTGGGGGAAGCTCACAGTGCTGGGGGTGACCCTGGTTGGGGGCACTGCTGGAGGAAGCTCACAGCGCTGGGGGTGACCCTCGTTGGGGGCACTGCTGGGGGGAAGCTCACAGCACTGGGGGTGATCCTGGTTGGGGGCACTGCTGGGGGAAGCTCACAGCGCTGGGGGTGACCCTCGTTGGGGGCACTGCTGGGGGGAAGCTCACAGCACTGGGGGTGATCCTGGTTGGGGGCACTGCTGGAGGAAGCTCACAGCGCTGGGGGTGATCCTGGTTGGGGGCACTGCTGGGGGGAAGCTCACAGCGCTGGGGGTGATCCTGGTTGGGGGCACTGCTGGGGGAAGCTCACAGCATTGGGGGTGATCCTGGTTGGGGGCACTGCTGGGGGGAAGCTCACAGCACTGGGGGTGATCCTGGTTGGGGGCACTGCTGGGGGAAGCTCACAGCACTGGGGGTGATCCTGGTTGGGGGCACTGCTGGGGGGAAGCTCACAGCGCTGGGGGTGACCCTCGTTGGGGGCACTGCTGGGGGGTAGCTCACAGCGCTGGGGGTGACCCTGGTTGGGGGCACTGCTGGGGGAAGCTCACAGCGCTGGGGGTGACCCTGGTTGGGGGCACTGCTGGGGGGAAGCTCACAGCGCTGGGGGTGACCCTCGTTGGGGGCACTGCTGGGGGGTAGCTCACAGCGCTGGGGGTGACCCTGGTTGGGGGCACTGCTGGGGGAAGCTCACAGTGCTGGGGGTGACCCTGGTTGGGGGCACTGCTGGGGGGAAGCTCACAGCGCTGGGGGTGACCCTGGTTGGGGGCACTGCTGGGGGGAAGCTCACAGCGCTGGGGGTGACCCTCGTTGGGGGCACTGCTGGGGGGTAGCTCACAGCGCTGGGGGTGACCCTGGTTGGGGGCACTGCTGGGGGGAAGCTCACAGCGCTGGGGGTGACCCTGGTTGGGGGCACTGCTGGGGGGAAGCTCACAGCGCTGGGGGTGACCCTGGTTGGGGGCACTGCTGGGGGGAAGCTCACAGCGCTGGGGGTGACCCTGGTTGGGGAGAAGCTTGCGGTGCTGGGGGTGACCCTCGTTGGGGGCACTGCTGGGGGTAGCTCACAGCGCTGGGGGTGACCCTGGTTGGGGGCACTGCTGGGGGAAGCTCACAGCGCTGGGGGTGACCCTGGTTGGGGGCACTGCTGGGGGGTAGCTCACAGCGCTGGGGGTGATCCTGGTTGGGAGCACTGCTGGGGGGTAGCTCACAGCGCTGGGGGTGACCCTCGTTGGGGGCACTGCTGGGGGTAGCTCACAGTGCTGGGGGTGACCCTGGTTGGGGGCACTGCTGGGGGGAAGCTCACAGCGCTGGGGGTGACCCTCGTTGGGGGCACTGCTGGGGGGTAGCTCACAGCGCTGGGGGTGACCCTGGTTGGGGGCACTGCTGGGGGGAAGCTCACAGCGCTGGGGGTGACCCTGGTTGGGGGCACTGCTGGGGGGTAGCTCACAGCGCTGGGGGTGACCCTGGTTGGGAGCACTGCTGGGGGGAAGCTCACAGCACTGGGGGTGACCCTGGTTGGGAGCACTGCTGGGGGGTAGCTCACAGCGCTGGGGGTGACCCTGGTTGGGGGCACTGCTGGGGGAAGCTCACAGCACTGGGGGTGATCCTGGTTGGGGGCACTGCTGGGGGGAAGCTCACAGCGCTGGGGGTGACCCTGGTTGGGAGCACTGCTGGGGGGTAGCTCACAGCGCTGGGGGTGACCCTGGTTGGGAGCACTGCTGGGGGGAAGCTCACAGCACTGGGGGTGACCCTGGTTGGGAGCACTGCTGGGGGGTAGCTCACAGCGCTGGGGGTGACCCTGGTTGGGGGCACTGCTGGGGGAAGCTCACAGCGCTGGGGGTGACCCTCGTTGGGGGCACTGCTGGGGGGAAGTTTGCAGCACAGCCTGGGGGAGGGGTGGGGTATCTGTAAGGGTCTCACCCCTCCTCTCCCCTCGCCCCCAGGCAGTGCGCTCTGGCCGCTCTGAAAGACGTCCACACTTACCTGAGCCGGGAGGAGGGACAGGTCGCGGTAAGAGGGCCCCTCCCCCTGCCTCCCCCCCAGCCAGACCCATGGGCCCATCTACCCCGGCCTCATGCCTGCTCCTATGTTCAGGTGTTTGACGCCACCAACACGACACGGGAGCGACGGAACATGATCCTGCAGTTCGCCGGCGACCATGGCTACAAGGTGAAGGGAGTGCGGGCGGGGGGGGGGGCATCGGTCTGGCCCAAGGCACTGCTGCAGTGGAAGTCCGCAGTACTTTGGGGGCCTTGGCTGGGGGAAGCTCGCAGCACTGGGGGGACTGCTGTGGGGAAGAGTGCAGCGCTGGGAGGGGTGGTGTCTAGCTGGGGGCACAGCACTGGGGGGTAAGGCACAGCACTGGGGGGGTGCTGGGGGCACTGAAGGGGGAAGTGCGCAGCACTGGGATCTGCAGTCACCCACCTTAACACCTCCCCCCAGGTGTTTTTCATCGAGTCCATCTGCGACGACCCGGATATCATCGAGGAGAACATCACAGTGAGAGAAACACCCCCCGGGGACCTGGCCGTCCCAGTGTCCGTCCCCCCCCGCCCCACACACAGGGGGAGGCGGGCGGCCCGGGGTGTCCCCCCCACACACACACATGGGGGGGGGAGGCGGGCGGCCCGGGGTGTCCCCCCCACACACACACATGGGGGGGGGAGGCGGGCGGCCCGGGGTGTCCCCCCCACACACACACATGGGGGGGGGGAGGCGGGCGGCCCGGGGTGTCCCCCCCACACACACACATGGGGGGGGAGGCGGGCGGCCCGGGGTGTCCCCCCCACACACACACATGGGGGGGGAGGCGGGCGGCCCGGGGTGTCCCCCCCACACACACACGGGGGGGGGAGGCGGGCGGCCCGGGGTGTCCCCCCCACACACACACGGGGGGGGGGGGGGAGGCGGGCGGCCCGGGGTGTCCCCCCCCACACACACACGGGGGGGGGGGGGGGGAGGCGGGCGGCCCGGGGTGTCCCCCCCACACACACACATGGGGGGGGAGGCGGGCGGCCCGGGGTGTCCCCCCACACACACACATGGGGGGGGGGGCCCTCGGCTCCAGGCCCATCTCCCTGGTGTCCCCCCTGCAGCAAGTGAAGCTGACCAGCCCGGACTACAAGGATTGTAACCGGGAGGAGGTGGTGGAGGATTTCCTCAAGCGCATCGAGTGCTACCAGCTCCACTACCAGCCCCTGGACGACGAGCTGGACAGGTGAGACCCCCCTTCCGCCCAGAGCGGGGCGAGAACCCAGGCGTCCTGGCTCCCAGCGCCCCCACTCCCCTCCCAGAGCTGGGACCCAGGCGTCCTGACCCCCTGCTCATCCCCCCCAGCACCCTGTCCTACATCAAGATCTTCAACGTGGGGCTGCGGTACCTGGTGAACCGGGTTCAGGACCACGTGCAGAGCCGCACCGTGTACTACCTGATGAACATCCACGTCACGCCGCGCGCCATCTACCTGACCCGGCACGGCGAGAGCCAGCACAACCTGCAGGGGCGCATCGGGGGCGACTCGGGGCTCTCCCCCCGCGGCAAGCAGGTGGGGGCGGGGCACGGGGGCGACTCGGGGCTTGGGGGAGGGATAGCTCAGGGGTTTGAGCATTGGCCTGCTAAACCCAGGGTTGTGAGTTCAATCCTTGAGGGGGCCATTTAGGGATCTGGGGTAAAAATCTGTCTGGGGATTGGTCCTGCTTTGAGCAGGGGGTTGGACTAGATACCTCCTGAGGTCCCTTCCCATTCTGAGATTCTATGATTCTCCCCCCACAGCAAGCAGGTGGGGGCGGGGCGCGGGGGCGACTCGGGGCTCTCCCCCCACGGCAAGCAGGTGGGGCAGGGATCGGGGGCTGGCGCCGGCGCCCATCACAAAGAGGGGACTTGGGGGGTGGGGAATGGATGACAGTGGCACCCCCAGAGTGCAAACGTTTGGGGGGCTGGAAAACTGTACCCCCATAGCAAGCAGGTTTGGGGGACTAGGATGGGGTAGTTGCTACCAGGGGATCAGGGCTCTCCCATTCCAGAAGCAGCGACACAGGGAGGGGAGCCAGTGCCTCCCTGGCTGGGGGACGGGGGTCACCCCCTCTCCACCCCCCTAGTTTGCCTCCGCCCTGGCCGGCTACATCGAGAGCCAGAATATCCGGGAGCTCAAGGTGTGGACCAGCCACATGAAGCGGACGATCCAGACGGCCGAGGCCCTGCATGTGCCCTATGAGCAGTGGAAGGCGCTGAACGAGATTGACGCGGTGAGAACCCAGGTGTCCGGGCCCCCCATCCCTGCTCTAACCCACTAGATCCCCCCTTCCCTCCCAGAGGTGGGGACGGAACCTGAGCATCCGGCCCCCCCTGTGTAACGGCGTGGGGTGTTTCAGGGCGTCTGTGAGGAGATGTCCTATGAGGAGATCCAGGCCCATCACCCGGAAGAGTTTGCCCTGCGTGATCAAGACAAGTACCGATACCGATATCCCAAAGGGGAGGTAAGGGGGGGTGCCCTACACCCCGACTGGAGCGAGATCAGCGGGATGAAGGGGGGGGGATTCACTTGTCAGTAACCCAGGAAACTCCCTGCCACATGATCTTGGAGGTAAATTATAGTGACAGACATAAATAACCTGTGGAACTCACTGCCATTGTGTATTTCCAGGGGAATGAATTTAGCAGCACACTCAGACTGTGGAACTCCTTGCCAGCGAGTGTTCCCAGGAGTTTAGTGATGGGTCTGCTGCCGGCGGGTATTCCTAAAGGGAATTAATTTGGCAACACACTTAGCCTGTGGAACTCCCTGCCCCATGATGCAGGGGGGCAAGTTTTTTCACACACACAATGAGCCCATGGAACTTCCTGCCACTGGAGAATCTATGGGCAGATTTGGGTGATGATTGTTGTTAACCTGTGCCGGGGGCGGAGGAGGAGGAGGGAGGCAGCGTCTCTCTCATTGGCATCAGCCCCCCCCCACAATTGTCCCCAGTCATACGAGGACCTGGTGCAGCGGCTGGAGCCCGTCATCATGGAGCTGGAGCGGCAGGAGAATGTGCTGGTGATCTGCCATCAGGCCGTCATGCGCTGCCTGCTGGCCTACTTCCTGGACAAGAGCGCAGGTACCCCCCCCAGCTACCTCCTCCCAGCCCCTTACCGCTCTAGCTGCCCCTTTGGGACACACTATACCTCAAAGTAGTACTCTGTAACCCCCATATCTATCGTTCATAGATGGCCGTGTAAGGTATCAGAGGAAAGGTCATGATGTGCTGAACCCCATCGTTCGGTCCAAATATGTACCTCGTTAACGTGTAAGAGGTTGAGACTTATTGAAATATGCTGTAAGTCTGGGGGTCGGCCACGGCCAGTTCTCCGGTGACCCACACCCAGGCGGGCGCTCAACAACCCTTCATCAGCAAGGGGGTTGTGAGCAAGGGATTTATAGTGCTGTCAGAGGGCATCACGCTGCGGGGATTGCTCTGCTCTGACACGTCTGGGCTGGTGTTTGCCAGGCACAGGGACTGAGGGTAGAAAACAGGACGGGGGCATCATGCTCTGGCCTTTCTCCTCCCCTGCCTACGCTGGAAGCAGCAAGGACACTGGGAAGATCGAGACTTGAACTGAGGAGACTGGCCCCAAGCTTAAGGGGGAAGCCTGCGTATGAAGGACAGTAACGTACCTGCAACATCCAGGGGGTGAGAGAAACTGCTTGGTCCAAATCCTGCTCGGTCTAATAAGGTTTGGGACTCAGACAGTGTGCTTCCCTTTTATTTTCTTTGGCAAGTCTCTGACCTTTTGTGCCTCTCCCCTAAATTCTCCAGCCCCGGACGTCTCTCACTGCTCTGCTAGTGGCAAGCAGCCGCTCCAGGCCCATGCCCCGGCCCCCCAGCAAAGGGCCACGCATGCTCTCCCAGCCGCTTACAAACAGATACAGGGCGACACTTGTGCATCCCTCAGTCCCAGCCTTGCACCCCAGAAATGTGCGGCTCACGCTGCTCAGGACCCCCCTGAACAGTGCAAACGTCAGTCATTCCATCAACGGGTAACGAACTCGCCCCTGCCTTCGTTAACCTGAGGAGAGCTCCCCAGCCACGCTGGCTTAGCTAAACCGTTAAAACAAGGGCATTAACTAGAGCAGGAGAGCTGTCCAGTGACACAGGCACAAGAGTCAGAACTGGTTACCAGCTAACTCGTAAACGTTACCAAGCAAAAGGTCTCTCACCCCATAACTTTCAGCGGTCCCTGCTAAGTGGAAAGCCATCCAGTTCGGACCAGTACTCCCAGTTCACTGATGGGTTTGGATCCCATGTGTAGAGATGGGGGAGGAGAGGGAGCCACTCTTCTTATATCCTGACCCTTTTCACTGAAAAAGTCCCTGCTGGCTCATGGGATCATGCAGTTCCATGGCGTACATACTCTGCAAACTGTCCTTCAGATCAACTGTACATTCCTTTGTCTAGCCCTTCTCCCCTTCTGCTGAATGTCCAATGAGACAGGACATGGCTCTAACACTTCGCTGGCAAGCCAGTGTGTCTCTGTCCCTGGGAAATTGGCTTGTGAGTGTTGTCCAGAATTATAACACGCCAGTAACAATCATATAGCCAAATCTCATAACTCCCTATACAATGTTGATACACACACTGTAACAGGACAACGATGTTCAGCGGATTATGACTTTTCAAAGTATACCTCACAAGGCATGCTTTATACAAAATATAACCACCATATAAAAGTGGTGAATATGGGGAACAGTGTGTCCCATGGGCTGGATCCTGTGCACCCCAAAACTCCCCCATCTAACTGCCCTCTTCTCTCCCCACAGAGGAGCTGCCCTATCTGAAATGCCCGCTGCACACCGTGCTCAAACTGACCCCCGTGGCATACGGTGAGTGCATCTCCATCCACCAAGGGCTGGTCCCGCTGCCCTCAGACAGGTGCCAGATCCCTCTGGGTCCATTCGCGTCCTACGGGCAGGTCCCCCCAAAAATCTTGGGGACCAGACCCACTTATACACCCTGCCCCAGGGAGGAAAAGGGGGGCATGGATCTCTCTGCTCTAATCTAGGGGCCTTCTCCTTTATGGGGTGCTGGCAGGTTGTCAAGTGGAGTCCATTTTCCTCAACGTGGAGGCTGTGAACACACACCGGGAGCGCCCCCAGGTGAGTGGCTTCCCCCCCTGCCCCCAAGCTGGGGGACTAGGCCAGTGCACTCTCCCGGTCCTGATCTCACTGAGGGACACCAACAAAAGCCCATGTGAAATTAACACCCTCCACGCCTGGATCCCAGCTTCTGCTGTCCCCTCCAACCCTCACCCACCTTGGGAGGGGGAAGCAGATCTGCATGCCCCCCAACCATTTCCTCTATCTCCCCCCCCCCCGCCACCCCCATCTCAGCACCTGCCCCACAAGGCTGGCCTGCTCCCCCTTACCGGCACTACCGGACCACCCCTCTGGCCAGCCTGGAGCCCACCAAATGGCCCTGCTTGGAAGAACTTGGTCTGGCAGCTCTCACAGCTTGGGGTGCAGGTGTAGTCCATTTGGCCCCCCTTAACCAGGCTGTGCCCCCTTCCTGCCAGCTCCTAAATCGCCTCACTGCCCCCATCCCACTACACGGCCACTAAACTCTGTGTGTAACCTGTGCTAACCCCATTAACATCCCTGGGGGTGCACCTGACAGCAGGGGTCCACCACAGACACCCCTGCCTGAGATCAGGGCTCCAGGCATGACACAGCCCTAGAGACAGTCCCTGCCCCAGAGAACAAGCTAAATGATCAGGGGTAGGGAGGGGAAACTGAGGCACAAAGGGACACCCCTCAAAGCCATGGGACAAGGCACGGCTCCAGCCAGCAAGGCGTGCGTAACCCTGTGCCTCCCGGATCTCGTTGCAGAATGTTGACGTGACGCGGGAGCCCGAGGAAGCACTGGGGACGGTGCCCCCCCACTATTAACTGCTCCTGCCCATTAAAGCCGATTCTCTCCTTTGCCACGGCTGTGTAGTCGGTGCTGTTCTCCCCAGGAGGGTGGTGGAGCTAGACTGGGGCCTCTGGCCCCGGCTCCTGGAGACACGGATTTCGTCATGAGCTCGGCTTTTAATTGGTTTCTAGCCCACAGTGAGCCTGAGCCAGTCACTTAGCAAGGGGGTGCTGCCCTGAGCAACGCTGCCTGAGTCTGCAGAGAGCCTGAGCCAATTGCTCAGCAAGGGGGAGCTGCCCTGAGCGTAATCACGCAGCAAGGCTCCGTGATCGCCATGGGGCATGAATCTCACGGGGAGGAACGCAGCAGCGGCAGACGCAGACACCGCCCCAGCTGTCAGGTAACCGACCCACTCGGCTATGCAATGCTAAGATCTGGGGCTCCCCAGCTGCCTGTTGCAAAGACCCCCCAAGTAACCGAATTGACCCCCACCGCTAACAGGGGAGGGGCTTTATTTGAAAGTAATGTTGGGTGAATTACAAGGGTCTGGGCCCCTCTGCGGAGAGGAAACCCACTGCGGGGCGACGGGAGGGAGGGGTTTGCACAAGCCCCAGAGAGATGAGGAGGGGTCTCTGTAGCTGTGCCAGGGGGCACTGGAATCAGGAGGGCAAAGGCAGTGTCCCAGGGGATCCTTGGGCGCTGGGCTCAGCGTGGGCAGAGGCCCCTGCTCCCGGTGGCCGCTGGTTCACAAGGCGCCGTGGGGCGGATGGGTGGAGTGGACGAGGCTGACTGCTTCCTCCTGCGCGCCCCCTGGCTGGCCCCACCAGCGGCTCCAGGGGCACGAGTGTTGCAGGACAGGGCCCCTGCAGCTGCCGCCTGGTCCAGGCAGTGGGGTCCTTGCTCGGGATCTGACGGGCAGAGGCCGGAACGGGGGCTGGGACAGCCCCCCCCCCCCCGAGCCTACATGGGCACCAGCAGCCCTTAGGGGGCACAGTCGACTACCTCCAAACCTCAGCCCCCTTGGTTGCCCAGGGACTATCCCCCCTGGGGTTTTAGCCCTCGTCCTCCTATCCACAGCCCCATGGCCCTCTGAGTGACCCCCAGCACCTGAACCTCAGCCCCTTGGGGCTAGGCCTCGCCAGCACGTACCTTGGCGACGAAGTGCAGGATCTGCATCTTGGAGGTCTCCTTGGTGGCCCGCACCCCCCACTGGAACGCGAACTTGGCCGGGTCCGTGTTGGGCGTGCGGCTGTACTCCAGGGACCTGAAGGGTCGGGGCATGGGGATCAGCGACCATCAAATCTTCATACACACCCCTGCCCACATCCTCCCTCGGGGCTCACGCCCCACTTCCTCCACCTGACCCCAGGAACCGGCTCCCAGCATGGCAGAGTGGGTACACCACTGGGTTCTGGACACCTGGGTTCTAGCTGGCCCACTACTCCTTTCCTCGTGCCTCAGTTTCCCTGCAGTCCCTGAGGGGCCCAGCCTCCACCACCACCCCCCATTGCAACTCCATGCGCCCCTCCCTTTCCCAAAGGTCTCAGGGCTTCCCACTCTCCCCCTCCCCCTCGGGAAAATGGCTCACTCGATCTCCCCCAGCCACCAGCCCAGGCTGCGTGTGTCCCTGACACCTGCGGGCACAGGGAACCAGCCGCCTGTGTGGCGGGGCAGCAAGATCCTCTGCGGCAGGCTCTGGGCTCCGCCAGCCACGCGGGATTCAAACTGCCCGCCCCCGGGCTCACAGAGCAGCCACCCGACCCACCGGGCCATCACAGCACCTCGGACAGGCCCGAATCTCCCCTATGGTGAGTGAGAGCAGGACTCCTGGGTTCTGGGCCTGGCAGCCAGGACTCACCGCCAGCCCTTCACCTCCCCTATCCCACTAGCCCCCACTCCCGTCCCAGAGCCGGCCACAGAACCCAGGAGTCCTGGCTACCCCCCGCCTCGCTCTAACCACTCCCCTCCCTGGCCAGCCCAAACTTACTTTTGCTGGACAAATTCCACAGTCACCAACTCCCTGACATCCCCAAAGACCTCGTGTCTCTTTCTGGAAGGGTTGGGGATAGGAATGTGTTAAAGGGGCCGGGCCTCAGGGGGCACAGCCCCCCTGCTGCCCCACCCCTGCTCTGCAAGCCCCTCCATTGGCTGGCTGGTGCCCAGAGGGGGAGGAGCCTACAGCTCCTGGGGGTGGGGATTAATCCCTGGTACCTACCTGGGTTCAACGTGCAGTTTCTTCAACATCTCCCCCACATCAGCTGAAAGGGCAGAGACAGCCTGTCAGTCAGGAGGCGGGGCCCCCAGGGAAGGGGCGGGGCTTACACTCCTCAGCAGCATTGCCCTTCATGAAGATGATGGTGAGGAGGTCCAGCTTGGCCGTGCGATCGTCCCTGCAACGCACAAGGGGGGGTGTCACTCACCTGGGGAACTCTGCGGAGGACTGGGGATCTGGACAAGGAGGTAAGGGGTTTAATGGCAGAGCAAAGACCCCGCTCAAACCTTCCAGAGCTGGAAAAAGAACCCTGGCGTCCTGGCTCCCAGCCTCCCCCACTCTAACTACTAGACCCCACTCCCCTCCCCGAGCTGGGGATAGAACCCAGGTCTACTTTTAGATTTTATCGGGACTGTCCCGATATTTACTTGTTCGGTCGGGACACGAATTGTCCCGATATTTTGTCCTCCGGCGCAGAGGGCTCGCGCCCCAACTCCGCCCCCTCCCTCCCCCATTGGATCCCTCCCCAAATTCCCGCCCTTGCCCCGCCTTCACCCCCCCCCCACTGCCCCATTGGATCCCTCCCCAAATCCCTGCCCTGGCCCCACCTCTTCCCCAAGCACGCCACATTCCTCCTCCTCCTCCTCCCCCCTCCCTCCAGCACTTGCGCCGCCATACAGCTGATTAGCGCAAGCCTGGGAGGGAGGGGGGAGAAGCAGGACGCGGCAGGAGGCGGAGCGGAGGCGAGCTGGTGGGGGGGGGGGGGGGGGGCGTGGAGCTGCCAGTGGGTGCTCAGCCCCCACCAATTTTTCCTATGCTCCAGTGGCTCTTGGTTTGCTTTTGTTTTTTCTTCCGCCACTGCCCCCCCCCCCCTTTTTTTTTTTAACCCAGGAGTCCTGCCTCCCTTGCGGTAACCATTAGAGTGGGGGATAACCTATAGACCTCCCAGCAGACCTCCAGCCTGGCATGGACACTGCAAGGCAACCTTCTGGCCACTAGGGGGCAAGGATGGGGGCATACAGGGATCAGCCATGGCAGTTTTTAGGGGGTGGGATTGGGTGGGTGGAGCCCAATGGCAAGGATTAACCCTTGAGGGCTTGGAAGCCTCCCAAGAGGGGGGTAGGCTGACCAGACAGCAAGCGTGAGAAATCGGGACAGGGGGGTGGGAGGTAATAGGAGCCTAGATAAGAAAAAGCCCCAAATATCGGGACTGTCCCTATAAAATCGGGACATTTGATCACCCTGGGGTGGGGGGGAGGGGATCTGTGACAGCCACCCTCCCTCCCTTACTGTTTCAGGTTCTCCCCATCCAAGCGCGGCAGGTTGCTGACCAGGATGTATGTGATGCTTGGTGTCTGTCTCCACCAGTTGCAGCCCAAACACCTGGTTGGGGGGGAGGTTAACTGCACAGAGGCGTGGGATGGGGAGTGGAGTCTCGTGATTAGAGTAGGGGGTGCAGAGAGCCAGGACTCCTGAGTTCTCTCTTTCAGTGGCTACTAGCCAGGCTGGGCAGGGACGGTGTCTCTAGCCTCTGTTTGCCAGAGGCTGGGAATGGGTGACAGGGGATGGATCACTTGATGATTCCCTGTTCTATTCATTCCCTCTGGGGCACCTGGCACTGGCCACTGTTGGCAGACAGGACACTGGGCTAGATGGACCCTTGGTCTGACCCAGTCTGGCCGTTCTTATGTTCTCTCTCGGACATTGGGAAGGGAGTGACGTCTAGGGGCTAGAGCAAGGAGGTCTGGGAGTCAGGACTCCTGGATTTTATCCCTGACAAAGAGGTAAGTGAAGTTTAATGGGTAGAACAAGGGGGCTGGGAACCAGGACGCCTGGGTTCTATTCCTGACATTAGGAGGGGAGTGGCAAGAGGAAAGGGCTACAACATAAAGTAGCCAAGACCGACCCAGCACCCCAAGGCAAACATAACGGCTCTGAACTATGTTTTAAAGACCGCTCAGTGGAAAGATGGTCCCTCGTGCAGCAGGGTGCCCCCTAGCGCCCGGCACTGAGTGGCAGGGGAGCCCCTGCACCCCACAGCACAGCATCCCCTAGCGCCTGGCACTGCCCCAGAAGAGCGTCACCTGCCAGAGGGTCCTGCTGGCTCGGTTAGCGATCTCGCAGTAGACCTCTTTGCAGTCTTTGATGACATTCTTCAGAAGATCTACAAGGGGGAAGAGGGGGAGCCCTGTTACAGCCATTCCCACGGCTCCCAGCACCCCCTGCTGGCAGGTAGTGGCAGAACCAGAAATGGAACCCAGGGCTCTGGAGTTGTAACTTCTTAGTGACTGTTCCAGGGACAGCCACCTCCTCATCAGACACCCCCTCCTCCTCCTGGGGATCCCATAACCTGCGTCATGGGGATTCAAGTCGGGTCTCTGAAGGTTTCAAACCTTGCCGGTGACTGGGAAATCAGGACTCCTGGGTTCCATCTGCAGCTCGGGGAGGGGTTAGGGCAGGGGTGGCTGTGAGTCAGGACTCCTGGGTTTTCTCCCTAGGTCTGGGAAGGGAGCGCAGGGCCGTGACTACAGAAAAGCTTATCAAAGCACGTAGATGTGGCACATACAGCGTGAAAAGCACCTTGCTGAAGCCTGACTCTGCTGCGGCAGAGACCTGGGTTCAGACTGAGTGGGGAACAGAAGTGACCTCAGGGAGCCCCTCTGCTAACCTGAAGGGGGCTGTGGAAACGCCCCCCCCAAACTCCATGACCATCTAGCACAGTGGTCCTCAAACTGGGGGTCGGGACATGGGGGGTCGTGAGCTGTCAACCTCCCCCCCAAAGCCCGCTTGCCTCCAGCATTTCTAATGGCGTTAAATATATTACAAAGTGTGTTTAATTTATGAGAGGGGTGGCACTCAGAGGCGAGCTGTGTGAAAGGGGTCACCAGGACAAAAGTTTGGGACCCACTGATCTAGCAGGCAGCTTATGTGCCCGTCGGATGGGGATTTTCTTCTAATCCTTGACCAGCTGGAATTGCACCAATGTACTCACCCGCCGGGGGAGGACAAGCTGTGTCACCCCAAGGGATGGGGCTACCCTGGGGGAAGAACAGGCCCCCATGAGCCACAGCGACCCCCCTACCTTCTGATCCACTTGAGCCCCGAGAATCTCTCCAAGTTCCGCTGCATCGGGCTGGCGGTCCGGGTCTGGGTCTGGGTCTGGGTCAGCGCCAGCGCGTCGTCCTCGTCCAGGGCCACGTTTTCCACCTGGGCAGAGGCGGAAGAGGATCGGAGTGGAACGTGGGGGTAGGGAAGGGAGGAGGGAGAGCTGGCTAAGGGAAGGGGGCATGGGGCCTTTCCCCACTAGGGGGGGCCGGCTCCCATCTGGCCCCGGGGGGGGGAGTGGCTGGGGGCAGAGGGGTGGGGCATGGGGCATGGGGGCACAGTGTAGGGGAGTATCCCCAAGGCAAGCTCCAGCCCTCGTTCGGGCCAGCGCTCCCAGGTGGCTCGTCTGCCCTGTGGGTACGGAGGGGACAGGAGCAAGGGGGGGTCGCTAAGGGGGGCCGGGGCGCAGCCTCTGCTCCTCCCCCCAGTGCCGCCCTGGCAGATCCCAGCTCCCAGCGGAGGGGCTGCCAGGCCCATGCTCCTGCCTCTGGGCCCCGCTGTCCCCATGCCGGGGGGCTCAAGGTCCTTAGCCCCCCCCCAAGTGCCACCTCAGCCCCCCCCCATCCCTGGGCCCGTCCTCGCTGCCTGGCCCCCTGGGAGCTCCCGCCTGGCCCCCCATCCCCAGGGGCTCCCCCAGCCCCCTGCAGGGGTTCCCCAGCCCTGTTCCCCTGGGACACCCCCAATGCCTCGGGCTCCCCCCAGCCCCGGCCTCGTGCTGTGCCACTCCCAGCCCTGCCCCCCTCGGGTTTAAACAACTGCGCCCGCACGATGGCGGTTGGTTTCCAGTCACGGTGGGCACGTGGGCGCCCTCCCTGGCCCGCCCCCTACAGGTCGCGCCCACACGTCCCCCCCACAAACACGCCCCATTGCAGCTGCAGGAGCCCCCAGGACCCGGTCTCCTGGGTCCGCAGCCCCGGGCCCTGCCCGGCCCCTCCCGTCACCCCGCCCCCACAGCAGCTTCAGGGGGAAACTGAGGTGACACCAATCGGGGCCAGTGATTTCCCTGCACCCCCCAGTTCTGTGACCTAGTTACATGCCAGCGTAGTGCCTGGACGTTGCATTGCAATGTCAACATTCATACAGGCTTTACCAGCCCATCCGGAGTCTGAGCCAATGCGTGTCGCTGGGAGAGGAGCCCCGACCCAGCCTGGCGGCCGCCTGCAGCTCTTGTGTTTCTGACACTGTCGGCGCATTCATGTCGGCGACGTTGGCCAACCTAAGCATTTCACTAAGCACTACATGAGCTCTCCCTGACCGCTAGTGATGGGCTGAGGGGAAAGGCTTCAGGACCAGACTGTATTTACATTCACACCTAATCTACCCAGGTATCCAGCAAACAGAGCGGTGCTGCCCAAGGGATAGATTTTGGCTGGGGTTGGGCTACATATCACTTGAATGCGGGTGTGGGGGGGGGAGAAATGTTGTTTGTATTGTATGAGTAAAGGGCAGTAGACCTGTACTTAGCCTGTGCTGATTGAGGGCATCAAGAGAGAGGATGGGGACCTGTCCCTCTCCACTGCTTAAAGACAGAGCTGGTTAGTCTCCATAGATAGTCTTTTGTTCTGTAAAGTGACCACTGCAGCTGAAATCACTGATAATCAGGTCTAAGTGCTTAGTCCTGCTGTGGGGACAGTGTTTCTGTGGAAGAGACAGCCCAGACTGCACTAGCAGGGAGGTTCCCCCCCGAGAGCTCAGCTGAAATCACTGAGAGCTGGGTGGAACCTCAAGAGACCAACTCGCAGAGGTCACAGTGGCAGGTGGCAGCAGAAGGTGACGGTGCAGGGCCATTGGCAACAGAGTGGTGGAGTGAACGGTGGCACAACAAACAGCCGTGGCCAGAGCGAACAGTGAGCCGCTGGAGGAACGAGCAAGGTGCCTTCCTGCCCCCCACCTGGGAGGTGAACTCACGTGAAAGCACCTCTGAACTCTGAGTCTCCACTGACCAAGGACAACACCGGCGAGTGGGGTACGGTGGAGGGAAAAGTGAGGGGCACGTTAAATAAACATTTGTTGGACTATATTTTAGTGACTTTGCTCTAGAATGCTAGATTTGTGACTGGGAATGGAAACTTATATAAATATGTTTCCTAGTAGGCCAAGATTTTTTAAATGCATTATTTGCCAAGGTTGTTATCTCACATCGTTGCTATCTTGACAGGTCATTATGTTGGGGAGTTTCTGTACTAAACATTTTTATTATTATAATTAATTTTTACATAAGACTGGTCATATTGGGTCAGACCAATGGTCCATATAGCCCAGTATCCTGTCTTCCGGCAGTGGTCAAGGCCAGGTGCTTCAGAGGGAATGAACAGAACAGGTAATCATCAAGTGATCCATTCCCAGCTTCTGGCAAACAGGCTAGGGACACTCAGAGCATGGTGTTGCATCCCTCCCCATCCTGGCTAATAGCCACTGATGGACCTCTTCTCCGGGAATTTATCTAGTTCTTTTTTTAATCCTGTTATAGTTTTGGTCTTCACAGCATCCCCTGGCAAAGAGTTCCACGGGTTGACTTTACGTTGTGTGAAGAAATACTTCCTTTTGTTTTTTTAAAACCTGCTACCTATTAATTTCATTGGGTGACTGCTAGTTCTTGTGTTATGTGAAGGATTAAATAACATTTCCTTATTCACTTTCTTCACACCAGTCAAGATTTTATAGACCTCTATCATATCCCCCCTTAGTCGTCTCTTTTTTAAGCTGAAAATTCCCAGTCATTTTAATCTCTCCTCCTGTTTCATACCCCTAATCATTTTAGTTGCCCATCTCTGTACCTTTTCCAATTCCAATATATCTTTTTTGGGATGGGGTGACCTGATCTGCACACAGTATTCAAGGTGTGCATGTACCATGGATTTATATAGAGGCAATATGATATTTTCTGTCTTATTATCTATCCCTTTCTTAATGATGCCCAGTATTCTGTTTGCTTTTTTGACTGCCGCTGCACATTGAGTGGATGTTTTCAGAGAACTATCCACAATGACTCCAAGATCTCTTTCCTGAGTGTTAACAGCTAATTCAGACTCCATCATTTTGTATGTATAGTTGAGATTGTTTTCCAATGTGCATTACTTTGCATTTATCAACATTGAATTTCATCTGCCATTTTGTTGCCCAGTCACCCAGTTTTGTGAGATCCCTTTGTAACTCTTCGCAGTCTGCCTGGGACTTAACTATCTTAAATAGCTTTGTATCATCTGCAAATTTTGCCACCTCACTGTTTACCCATTTTTCCAGATAATTTATGAACATGTTGAACAGTAATGGTCCCAGTACCAACTCCTCAGGGATACCACTATTTATCTCTCTCCATTCTGAAAACTGATCATTTATTCCTACCCTTTGTTTCCCATTTTTTAACCAGTTACTGATCCATGAGAGGACTTCCCTCTTATCCCATGAGGGCTTACTTTTCAACAGTCCATTTAAATTAAATACATTTTAAAAAAATTGTATTTTTTTAGAAATCTAGACCTGTTATGTATTTTGGTGTAACTTGCATTATCCTTATGTTAAATTTGCATTATCCTAACAAAACATTTACTTTATTCATATCTCTTTTATATGTTGCAGGTCAAAGTGAAAATGAAAAGACAAAAAAACAATACAACAATTTTTCCACTCAAAGGCCTCAAAAACTAACCAAGGTGAAGAACACATCAAGAACCAAGAATATATCAACATGTCATCTGAAGGCTCAAGTGGTATATCTACATCCGACCAGCCCGAAGCACAAATACAGCTACCTACTGAAGAAACAGTGTCTCCAAAACCTAAAGGCAGTTCCCGATGTTTGTCAGTCAAAGTGTTCCCATTTATTGAAGTTACAAAAGATGGCTACTGGTGCACCTCTTGCAGAAAAGCTTACGAAGAAGGAAAGCTTCCCAATGCTATAATTGGTAAAAGTGGAGGAGCTTGGTTTGTCAAACCGATCAGCAAAGCCAATGCTGACAAACTACGTGAAAAGGCTGCAAAACACCAGGCCTCTGGAGTGCATCAACATGCAGAGAGCCTTATAAGCCCACTTTCAAAGCCAATTTTAGAAGTACTTAATGAGGCTGTTAAGAATGCTGGAGACACAACACAGTTCATGCGAACAAACATGGCTGTGGCATCCTACTTTCTATTTAAGCAAGAGATACCACACACTACAAACTGGAGGCCAATGTTAAGGGCATTGTCACTTGTTCATCCTGAAGTTGAACACTGGTTCCAAACAAGACCAGCAAATGCTCACTCTCTTTCTGCAAGAAACTCAACTGACTGGCTAGGAGCATGCGGAGCAACAGTGAAAGACTCAACAGTTGAAAAAGTGAAGAACTCTCTCACCATATTCAAAAAATGTGCATACATGGCTGCTGAATGCACCGATGCAAATGGGCATCAAGTATTAAGTCATTGTGTACGTTATCTTGATGTCAGGGGTAGGCCAGTAGATGCATTTCTAGATGTTCAAGTTATAGAAAACACATCGGCTGCATCTGTGACAACCCACATCTTAGAAGAGTTAAATGCTTGTCAGTTGGACCCCAAACAATTGTGGATAGCTGCTTGTGCATTGGATGGAGCTGCAAACTTCTCTGGAAGATATGGTGGAGTACAAGCTTTGCTCAGAGAAAAGTGTAACCCTAATCTCTCCCGTACACACTGCAGAGGCCATCTACTCCAACTAGCGCTAGTACGAGCTGCAGACTCTTCAAAAGACATTTAAAAAGCTATAAATGTAATGTCTTCATTATATTCTTTTTTCAGGAAGAGTCCAAAAAGACTGAATATCTTGGAAAATATAGAAGATACACTGGGACTGAAGTTCAAATTAGTCCAACCTGGGAAAACCCGCTGGCTTTCTCATGAGCGATCCTTGGTTGTTGTCTTAAAATTACTCCAGCTGTTATTACTGGCTTTGGAAAGTATCTACCAAGATGGGATGGATCTAAGTAGTGAGGCTGGTGGATTACTTTTGCTACTATGTTCAGAGAAGACTATTGCCATTCTCTCTCTCGTAAGTCTACTGTTGAAACCACTTGGGTCATTAAACAATGCCATCCAGGCATCTGCTACAACAGTAGTAGATCTTTGTCCAGCAATAGAAGCTACATTTGGATAAATCAGAGAGCTGTCCATTGAAAAAGTAGTGGAAGAAGCAAAGACTTCAGTCCAGAGGTTGACTAATGAAGGCATTTATATTGAATGCTTAAGTGAAGAAGACAAGAACATTTGTTAAGAAAACTGAAAAAGTACAGACTTGATTCTTAAAAATCTACAACAGCGACTTCTAGATTCTACTCAACCTCTGCGTAGCTTTTACAGATCCCTGTCCTATAAAACACCGACAGTTGAGTGGAGTGAAGCACTACCAGCAATGGGGCTGCCATGTGCTCAGGACAGAATAGAGAATTTGAACAGAGTGGAATATCATACGACGAATGAATGAAGATTTGACTTCAACTTCTTTTTTATCATCACTAGTGGCTCGACCTGATCTTTGTGTTCTGTTTCCTGGGCTGAAAGAAGTAGGAATTCATCTCTTGCTACTCCCAGTCACGACAGCTACAGTTGAGCGATCTTTTTCCTCATTGAATAGAATTTTGAGTTCTGAAAGAAGTCGCCTTCTGCCTGGTCATGTGAATGAACTGATGAGCATATCAACTGAAGGAATGGAAGTACTGGACACACGAGAAGCCACCAAAGATGAACGCGTTGCATTCAAGAAGTTCATTAACAGAGTTGTGCAAAATTATAACAAGAAACCAAGAAGGATGTAGACATAGTGCTTCATAGAAGGATTGAGTAGCCAACTTTAATTTGTGTGATGATTTTAAAACATGAGTTAAATCTAATGGTCATGAAACATTTTTCAGTTTTTATATGGTGCCATACAGCCCACCTTCACTCTCACAGTCTCACCCCTCATTGGCCTTGACGCCCCCCCCGTAAATTCAAACACACCCCCTAATTTCAATTCCTGGGGAAACCACTGGGGCAGGATGTGCCCCAGAGCACAGAACCCAGGAGTCCTGGCTCCCAGCCCCCCGGGGTCTAACCCACCAGCCCCCATTCCCCTCCCAGAGCCAGGGAGAGAACCCAGGAGTCCTGGCTCCCAGCTCCCCTGCTCTAACCACCAGACCCCACTCCCCTCCCAGAGCTGGGAGAGAACCCAGGAGTCCTGGCTTCCAGCCCCCCTGGGTCTAACCCACCAGACCCCACTCCCCTCCCAGAGCCGGGGAGAGAACCCAGGAGTCCTGGCTCCCAGCCCCCGTGGGTCTAACCCACCAGACCCCACTCCCCTCCCAGAGCTGGGGAGAGAACCCAGGAGTCCTGGCTCCCAGCCCCCCCTGCTCTGACCCACCAGCCCCCACTCACCTCCCAGAGCCGGGAAAGAACCCAGGAGACCTGTCTCTCAGTCCCCCACTTGACCACCAGACCCCCGTTCCCTCCCAGAGTGAAGGAGAGAACCCAGGAGCCCTGGCTCCTAGTCCCACCCCCACTCTAACCACCAGCCCCCACTCCCCTCCCAGAGCCGTGGAGAGAACCCAGGTGTCCTGGCTCCCAGCCTCGCCTCGCACAGCTGGGCTGATCGACCCTGTCGGGGTTGCAGCTTTGACAGGGGAAAGGCCACCCGTTGCCTCTGCTGGTGCCAGCCACCGCCGCCGGTGGGCAAGCGAAATAAGGAGCGACCGAAACCAAACCAGGTCAGGATCCGCCGAGCTGGGAGCCGGTTCAGCCAAGCCCACGACGTGCAGCGTTCTCCAGCCCCCAGGCGCAGGTGGATGGGCCTTTGCTCCGCCTTCCGTTGGATCCCCTGGCATGGGCCGCTCCTGTGAGGATCACCCCCCCTTGCCATCTTATTTCTGGTATGAGAAGAACCCTCTCCCCTCCCTGACCCCAGCGGAGAGAGTTATCAGAAAGCTGACGGGTCATCTGGAAGGGGATCCAGAAGATCGGGAGGAGTGTCTCCATGTGCCTCAGTTTCCCCACCTGGCCAATGGGTTGAAATAGCCTTTGGCTATTTAGGTGGTCAGGTTTGGGACTGTCTCTTAGTGTGCGTATGTACAGTGACTGGCATGATCAGGCTCTGCTTTCATTTGGGATCTGTGCAGTGTCGGGCACAGTGAGGGCACCAATCTCAGTAGTACCTGGCACAAGGGGCACCTGTTGGTGATGGGCATCTGTGCAGCGCCTGGCACCATGGGGGGCCCTGATCTCAGTCGGGGTCTGGGCAGCGCCTGGCATGATGGGAGCCTGATTTCTGCTGGAGTTTGTGCCATGGAAGTGCAAAACATTTGGTCACCAGCCCCCTGGGACTAAAAACTGGGTATTTTCAGCCTGCACGGCTCTGGTCTGGGGTGAATTCCAAACCCTCCGCTCGTATAAATAACCAAGACACCAGCACAGGCATAACATTTTCCCTGTCAATGACTAATTTCTTTCACGGGTCCGGGTCGTCCCTTCCAGCTTCTTTCCAAGTCCCTCTTTTTTGTGGCTCCAGAATCCTTGGTTTTGTTATTTTGACTTTTTCCAAAAGAAAGAAGAAGCCTTTTCACTGAGCCTTGGCCCTCTCCTCTTGGGCAGAGGCTGATGTAAACAGCCGGGCCGGGCCAAGAAAGGCTCTGGCTCCGTATTTGTTTATTTCCTTGCTTAGCTTCCACCACCTCGAGGGATCGGTGCAGCTCTGGAGGGGATCTCAACACTGCAAGGAGTCACGGAGATCTTTGAATCTGCCCGGGGTGACACGGGCCGGAGAATGTCCAGCGTTTATCCTGGGATAGCGCCCATTGCTTCTGATGGATCTTCCACACCCAGGCCTGATTAAAAGACATCAAGAGACGGGCAATCCACCCTGTCCCTAGGTGAGTTCTTCCCATGATTAACAGCCCCCCCTGGTAAAAATCCGGGCCTTCCCTCTGGTTTGTTTCTTTCTCCGTAGAGGGACTTGTTTGTGTGAGTCCTACAAAAAGTAATGCCTCAGCTTTAGATTGTTTTAAAAAGACCTTGTTGTTGTTATGGTAGAAATGCCCCCACCTGAGCTCGGGGCCCCTGTTACGCCAGGCACAGTGCTGCACAGACACCCCCTGACCAGGATCGGGGCCCTGTCGCGCCGGGCGCTGCACAGACAATTAACGACAGTCGCTGTCCCAAAGAGCTTACGATCCAGCCTGGGACAGCGCCCAATTCCCAGTTCTGCCACAGAAGTCCCGTGCCTCAGTTTACAATGGGCATCAGAGCTGGGGGGCTGGCCAGCGTGGAGGGGAAGGGCCGGCCCAGAGAGCTGCTCGAGGGGGCCAGGGCCTCGGCTGGGTGATGCTGAATGCAGCCCTGAGAAATCGGACCGAATCTTCAGCAAGACTGGCCCAGCCCACCCCCACTCGGCAGGCACTTGGGAATTCCGGTCGCCCATCTGTCCGGGGGCTGGTTACTCCAAAGAGAGCAGTTGTGGGATGCTCGGGAGAAACCGATAGCCCCTTCACCTCCACTTTGCTCCTGTCCCAATCCAGCCCCCCGAGGAAGGGGGCGGGATTGGAAGCTGGCTATGGGAGTGGGGTCTAGTGGTTAGAGGAGGGGGAAACTGGGGGCCCAGACTCCTGGGTTCTCTCCCCAGTGACCCAGAGAGCGGAAGGCAAGAGCCAGGAACAGAACCCACATGTCCTGGCTTCCACTCCAGCCCCGCCAGCCACTGGATCCCGGCGCCTCCTCTGGGCTGGGTGGTTAGCACGGTTAGCTCTAGGGACCGACCTAGCCGGAGCTGCATGGCTTCCCTCCCCCTCCACTGCAGCCAAACCCAGAATCTCGCGTTAATCACAACGCCGGGAGTTTTCTCCACGGTTGACTCCCTTTGCATCTTTTGGAAATCAGCGTCACAAGAAGTAACCCCGGCAATTCTGACGTCCTCTGGCTCGTGAACTTGAAGGGTCTCCAGCAGCTGGTCCCCTGTCCTGGGGCTGGATGGGAGCCGGCGCCCCCTAGAGGGGAAAGGCCCCATTCCCCACCTCCCTGAGCCAGCCAGTCCCCGCCCTAGGGCTTGATGGGGGCTGGCGCCCTCTAGAGAAGAAGGGCCCCCAACCCTTTCCCCCAGTCATCCAACCTTTGTGGGGGGCAGTCCTCTGGCCTGGGCTGTGCGGGAGGGCAGACTGGATGATCCCAGCAGTCCCGTCTGGCCCCATGGGAAGAAATGCCCTCATGGATCACGGGGATCTAACTGGTGTGAAATCCCCGGGGCTCCTCCGAGGAAATCCTTCACACCTGCAACCCTTGAGCCGGACCCATTCCTGAGCGTGGAGCTCAGGCCAGCCAGGCACGCAGGGCCAGCTCCTTTTCCACTGACCTTCCGCTCTTCAGCTCCCGGGCTCTGGCTCCTGTTGACCTAGCCGTGGGCTCCCTCGCATTTTTTTCCTTTTTAACCCAGGGCACGGACTCGCCTGAACATTTTGTTTTCGTTTCATCTTACGGAGGGGAGAGCGAAGGCCTGGCCTCCCTCCAGCCTCCGAGGGGCGGACAATCACAGCTTGTGTCCGCATGAATGCTACATTGAGAGGTGCGGGGGGGAAAAAACCCGTGAAGCTTTAAAAAGTGCGTCCAAAAAAGAGATCTCAGAGGTTGGTGCTTCTCGGCGGAGCTGCGGGGACTCATCATGCCAATGCTGAGACAGCTGCTGCTCTTTTCCTTTGCTCTCCTACTGTGCCTGCAACCTGTACCCAGCACCGGGCACCCCCATATTCCACAGGTGAGGCTGAGGGGTTTTTCCCCCTTGCTAAGTTTTGGGGTCTGGTGGCTACAGCAGAAGACGTGAAACCCAGGAGCCCTGACGTTGTTTCTCATCTCCAAATCGCAATTGCACCTCACGTTCTCTGCTCTAACCGCTAGCCCCCACTTCCCTCCCAGAGCCGGGGAGAGAACCCGGGCTTCCTGGCTCCCATCCCGCCCTGCTCTAACCACCAGGCCCCACTCCCCTCCCAGAGCTGGGGAGAGAACCCAGGAGTCCTGGATCCCAGCCCTCCTGCTCTAACCCACTAGACTCCACTCCCCTCCCAGAGCTGGGGAGAGAACCCAGGAGTCCTGGATCCCATCCCCCCCTGCTCTAACCCACTAGACTCCATTCCCCTCCCAGAGCTGGGGAGAGAACCCAGGAGTCCTGATTCCAATCTAGTCATCTAACCACTCTGATCCCATCTCCTCCCCTAGTCAAAACTCTTCTTATTGCAACAGCTGTGGTTAAAGTCTGCATCAGTTGGGCTGGGTCACTTGTCTCTAGATTGTAAGCCAGACGCTGGATCTTTTGGTCTGTTTATCCAGCACCTAGCGTAGCTAAGGCTGATCCTGATCGAGACCTTCTGGTGCTACCGTAATATGGGTGTGCAATGCTGAGGATGGGCGGAGGAGAGAAAAGAGCCAATAAAAATTAAAACGACTGCGTTCTGCCAACGGAAAGAGAAGCGGATGTATAGCTGGGGGTCTGGCCCCATTGATTCTAATGGAGCTACGGCCGATGACTTACGAGGAGAGGCTGAGGGAACTGGGGTTATTCAGTCTGCAGAAGAGAGGAGTGAGGGGGGATTTGATAGCTGCTTTCAACGACCTGAAGGGGGGTTCCAAAGCGGATGGAGCTCGGCTGTTCTCAGGGGTGGCAGATGACAGAACAAGGAGCGATGGTCTCAAGTTGCAGTGGGGGAGGTCTAGGTTGGATATCAGGAAACACTATTTCCCTAGGAAGGTGGTGAAGCACTGGAATGGGTTCCCTAGGGAGGTGGTGGAGTCTCTATCCGTAGAGGTTTTTAAGGCCCGGCTTGACAAAGCCCTGGCTGGGATGATTCTGCTTTGAGCAGGGGGTTGGACTAGATACCTCCTGAGGTCCCTTCCAACCCTGATATTCTATGATTCTCTGACCCCAGCTGGGGTCTGGCCCCATTGACTCCATGGAGCTATGGCTGATGGAGCCCGGCTGGGGGTCTGGCCCCACTGACTCCATGGAGCTCTGGCCGATGGACCCCGGCTGGGGGGTCTGGCCCCACTGACTCCATGGAGCGACGGCCGATGGACCCCGGCTGGGGGTCTGGCCCCGTTGACTCCATGGAGCGACGGCCGATGGACCCCGGCTGGGGGTCTGGCCCCGTTGACTCCATGGAGCGACGGCCGATGGACCCCGGCTTGGGGTCTGGCCCCGTTGACTCCATGGAGCTCTGGCCGATGGACCCCGGCTGGGGGTCTGGCCCCACTGACTCCATGGAGCGACGGCCGATGGACCCCGGCTGGGGGTCTGGCCCCGTTGACTCCATGGAGCGACGGCCGATGGACCCCGGCTGGGGGTCTGGCCCCGTTGACTCCATGGAGCTCTGGCCGATGGATCCCGGCTGGGGGTCTGGCCCCACTGACCATGGAGCTGGACCCCAGCTGGGGTCTGGTCTGTTTCCTGCTGGCAGAGGCGCTGGCTCTCCGTTGTAGCGAAGCAGGGCTCCCACTGGAACGCAGCCGCCTCCGACCAGAGCCCAGGGCCAGTGCAGCCAGGACTCTCCCATTCAGCATCAGCGCAGGGCGATCTGTCGGGGGCTGGGTGGAGTTTGCTAGGAAAAAGGAGCTAGATCAGGCAGGGCCTGCTTCCGGAGTCATGGGGCGGCGGGAGAATTTCAGCTTTGATTTCACTAAAAAGAACGAATGTTTAGTTCTTGTGCATTAGAACAGGGGCACGGGGCGGTGTCTGGGAGCCGGGACGCCTGGCTTCTCTCCCCAGCTCTGCACGGGGCCCTCCGGGCACACCCCCTTTCAGCCATGGGCAGGGCAAGGTTTCTGGAGACACCCCTACACATCCCTGCTTCTGTGCCCAGCTCACCATGACCAGCTTCTCCGTCCGCTCCACCATCATGTCCCGCTACGCCTCCACCCGTGTTCGGACCGACCTGAGCAACCCCCACGCCGAGCCCAAGGAAGCCATCTTCGACCTAGACCTGCCCAGCTCGGCCTTCATCTCCAACTTCACCATGTGAGACCGGGATGGGTCCCGGCCGTGCAGCTCCTGTGGCCACACCCCCACACCTCGGGGATGGCAGGGGAAGGGGGTTTGGAAACGCGTTCCCATGGGATCCGGGGATGGAGGGGGGCTGGAAGGCACAGAGCAATGGAGGAGAGTGTGAGTGAGATAGATAGAGGGGTGTGGATGGAGGGTATGGGGATGGAGAGATGGAGAGAGGGGTGGGGATGGGTGGATGGAGGGAGGAAGGGAGGGTTGGAGAGGGATGGAGGGGTGGGGATGGGGACGGAGGGTCCCCAGAACCAGGTCTGATCAAGGAGACCCACCCCCACTGTGTCTGCTGCTATCTGGCAGATTTCAGGCCATGTCCCATAATCCCCCTCTCTTCCATCCTAGCACCATCAACAATAAACTCTATGTGGCCGAGGTGAAAGAGAAGCATCAAGCCAAGAAGATGTACGACGAGGCCCGGAGACAGGGCCAGACAGCGGCTCATGTTGGCACTAGGTGAGACCCCGGCACCTAGTGGTTAGAGCGGGGGGCTGGGAGCCAGGATTCCTGGGTTCTCTCCCCAGCTCTGGGAGGGGAAGGGGGTCTAGTGGGTGGAGCAGCGGGGCCTGGGAGCCAGGACTCCTGGGTTCTATCCCTGGCTTGGCCCCTTCCCAGGGATCGGGAGACGGAGAAGTTTCGGGTCTCTGCCAGCGTAGCGGCCGGAAGCCAGGTGTCCTTCGAGCTCAGCTACGAGGAGCTGCTGCAGCGGCACCTGGGCAAGTACCAGCACGCCGTGAGCGTGCGTCCCCAGCAGGTGGTGGGGAACCTCACCGTGGAGGTGAGCATCTCGGAGCGCACCGGCATCGACTACGTCCACGTGCTGCCCCTCCGCACCAGCCGCCTCCTCACCAACACCTTGCGAGGTACACACGGTTCACACCTCTGCGAGCGGTCGGCTCAGGCTCTCTGCACACTCAGGCAGGCATTGGTGCACCTGTCACATTTTTCATCTTTTCTCCCCAATCCTGTGGCCTAGAAACTTACTCTTCTTCTTTTTTCTTTTTTTTTAACCTGAAAGCCGGGATTCTGCTGCTGTTCAGTGGTCCGAGAGCCCTGGCGCGTTTGTGACTGTTCCCCGGTTACTCAAGATACAAGTCACTCTAGCAAGAGGGAATCTTTCTGCTGGTAGCCACTCCGGCACTCCCCTCTGGGCTGGGCCAGCCCTAACTTCGCTCGGCAGCTTAACAATAGGGCACCCACTCCCTGAGTGCCCCTGAAATCCCCAATCCTCGCCCTCTCAGGTGGCCTGTACTCCAGTCGCTCCCCCCCCCCCCCCCCCGTGTAACGCAGAGCACTTGTGGGCACTTCTCAAGAAAGGCTCATTAAAGTAAGACTCAAGACTGAAATAGACCCAGTGATGGAAACAAGTGGGTACCAACCTAGATCCTGAAATCCCAACCTGGGTCGCTCCCTCTCCTAGCTAATCAAGTGGGATTTCCCCCCAGGGCGGCTAGGGCGTTTTCGCCTCCCTCCGCGGCATGGGCGGGGGAGGCTCTGAGCCTGCGATGTGGTACCTCTGAGTTTGCCAGGGATAATTTTGGGAGGGAGCAAGACCGCTCAATTGGCTGATGAGTAAGAAGGCTCTTTGCTGGTACATTTCTCCTCCAAGCCCAACCAACCTGCTTTCAGTAGGAACATATTGGCCCTTAACTGTTACCCGCTGGAATGTCTCGCAACGGTCCCATGGCCTGACCAGTTACGAGCTTTCTGTAGACACCTCGCGTGAAATACCCTGCACGACCTAGAGGCGCAGATATCGAGGCCAGACGGGATTGTTGTGACTTCCTTTGTAACACGCCAGAGAGCTGCCCCAAGTCATGCCTAGAGCATGGCTTGTGTGAAAGAGATCCTGTCTTGATGGGAAAGTCGCCAGTGCTGGAGAATCCAGCACTACCCTTGGGAACCTGTTCCGATGGTTATTGACTCTCACTGTTCAAACTGACACCTGACTTCCTCTCTGAATTTGTCTAGCTTCAGCGTCCAGCCGTTGGATCGGGTTAGCCCTCCGTCTGCTGGACCGAAGAGCTGTCGTTAAATATTCGCGGGAGGGATAGCTCAGTGGTTTGAGCATTGGTCTGCTAAACCCTGGGTTGTGAGTTCAATCCTTGAGGGGGCCATTTAGGGAACTGGGGTAAAAATCTGTCTGGGGATTGGCCCTGCTTTGAGCAGGGGGTTGGACTAGATCCCTCCTGAGGTCCCTTCCAACCCTGAGATTCTATGATTTGTGCCCCGTGTAGGGACTTGTAGCGGGGATCACAGCACCCCTTCACCTTCTCTTTGTTACGCGAACTGGATTGAGCTCCGGGAGTCCCTCGCTCTCAGGCCAGCTCCCTACCCCTTGTATCGTTCTCGTGGGCCCCAGCGCCGCACTGGGAGTTCTGCTGATTCTCCCCCACGACCCACAAGGTTGCTGCTTGCCAGGAGAGAGACCCCTGCCTGTAAGGCCGGCCAGCGCGCCTTGTTCCCAGAGGGACGCGTTTCCCTGGAGCCGCCCGGCTTGCTCTGTATCCGTGACACGGCCCCTTCCCTATTTCCCACCCCCCCAGTCTTGGCATTTCACCAGTGAGGATGTTCTGGTCCCTTCCAGGACATTGAGCGAGACAGGCTGGGGCTGGTGGAATGAGTTTGTCAGGTCTGCGGGGAGAACTCTAAGGGCAGGGGACCGTGTGCCACGGGGTCCCTGTCTTCCAGCCTCCATCCAGCCCTGATTACCACAGCTTCTCTGCAGGGGACGCCGATGTGCCGCCGTCCACCCGGGTGGAGAAGGGGAGCCACTGCGCTTGGGTTGTCTTCACCCCGACCCCGCAGGAACAGGCGGCTGTCTCCAGCTCGGGCATCCTGGGGGACTTCGTGGTACAGTACGACGTGGCCATGCCAGATGTGGCTGGGGACGTGCAGGTGAGGGGTGGCTGGAGCTGAGATCTCACGGCCGGGGGAGAAGGGGGTGGGGAGGGGATGAGGGCCAGGGAATAAAGAACAGGGAACAGCCCACAGGGGAGGAGGGCAGATAGACACAAGTGGGGGTCGAGGGACGGGCTTGGGGGTGGGGAAGGGATGGATGGATGGATGGAGGCAGGGATGGAGCATAGGGGGGATGGATGGATGGGGTGTGTAGGAGGAGGCAGGGAGAGGATGGTGTGTGGGGGGGATGGATGGATGGATGAGGTGGGGGGGAGGAGGGAAGGGGTGTGCATGGGGAGGGATGGATGCCCAGGCAGAGGGGTGCGTACGGCTCCCACACCCAGGCACCCACTGCCTGTCCCATGGGTTCGCCACGCCAGCACATGATGGGTGTCCTGTGCCCTGGGCAGCCGCAGCCTCACCCCTTGGCCCCGCTCCCTTCCCTCTCCGGCAGATCTACAACGGCTACTTCGTTCACTACTTTGCCCCCCGCGGCCTGCCCCCCGTGCAGAAGAACGTGGTGTTTGTCATCGACATCAGCGGCTCCATGCACGGCCCCAAGATGAAGCAGGTGAGAGGGTGGAGATGCCAGGGGGAGATCGCCCATAGACCAGACCAGGGGGGAGGGGGCAGCCAGGAGAGCTGAGCTGGGGGGACAGAGATGGAAGCACCCACCCCCGCAACAGCAGGCCTCTCAAGACATGGGTCAACATCCATGCAAATGAAGCTGTGGTCTAATTTGCATACCCATGCATATCCATCAGCCCCTTTAGACAATTATCCAATCCACCACCCTGCTCCATCCCCCCTCAAATCTGTCAGCTCTGCGTTTGAACGGGTCGGAAAACAGAAATGCCAAACTCCCGTTTTCTTTCGGCGTTGAGATCTCGAAATTTGACACCAGCTGGAAATTCTGAAAAAATTCCAGGCATTAACGTTGGCTCCTTTGCGACTGATGGCGTGGAAGCAATCCAAGATCTTCAGTATAACACAGTGGAGGATCAATATAATACAGAGCTCATATGTCTATGTATGGTTTCTATACGGTCTAACAAGATCCAGTGGCTGGACGTTGAAATGGGACAAATTCAGACTGGAAATAAGGTGTAAACAGGAGGGGAATCACCCATTGGAACAACTGACCAAGGATCGTGCTGGATTCTCCGTCGCTGGCAGAGGTTCTTCTGAAAGCTCCGCTCTCGGAATGATTTGGGGGCAAATCTAGATACATTCATGGAGGTTAAGTCCATTAATGGCTATTAGCCAGGCTGGGTAAGGAATGGTGTCCCTAGCCTCTGTCTGTCAGAGGGTGGAGATGGATGGCAGGAGAGAGATCACTTGATCATCACCTGTTAGGTTCACTGCCTCTGGGGCACCTGGCATTGGCCACTGGCGGAAGACAGGATACTGGGCTGGACGGACCTTTGGTTTGACCCAGTACGGCCTTTCTTATGTTAGATCTAGGTCAAACTAGATCGCAATGACGTGAAAACCGAGGAATCTGACTCTTCCCATTCAGATGAGTGTTAGAGCTGGGTGAAGTGTTTGGGTTGAATAGTTCTCGAAAGATGCGACCAAATTCGGCCAATTGTTTCAGCTGGGGGAAAAAACGCAAAATAGTCAACCGAGCATTTTGACGTTTTTTTTTTTTAAATTTAGCTGGGTTTGTTTGTTCCGAAATATTAAAACAAAATGTTTCGTTCAACCCAGAACTTTTTTTCCTCAATTTTTTTGGTTCAGCCACCGAAGTGAAAACTCAGGGGTTTGCTGAGTTCTAATAATAATAGAAAAGCCTACAGGAAGTGAAGTGATCATGTCAAAAGGAAACATTGTTGAACCGCTCATTTCGTCATTGTTGAAGCAATATCCTGGGTTAAATACGCTAATCCATATAAACGAAGAGAAAATACGTGTCGGGTGGAATCCTGTTGCAAGCAAACCTCGTGAATGTGCAGAGTGCCTGCTTGGTGAAACGAAAACAAGACTCTTTTTCCCCAGTGAGATTTGTTGGTGAAATGAGGACGTTCAAGAGGCCGTGGAGGAAAAGAAAAAAATGTTTAAAACTGTGACAAGCGACGCTCCAACAGCAGGATCTTTCAGTAGTAGAAAAAAGCCAAAAGGATATTGAAGAAAGAGGTGACAGCTGCTAATGCTAAGGCCGTGGAAGGCTTATATCCCCATCTTGAAACGAAGGAGGATGAGAGAAAAATATATAGACTGGCAAAGACCCCCAATAAGAGAACTAAAGACACTGGTGAAATCAAAGTCCTTAAAGATGAAACTGGAAATACGTTAATCGATTAAAGAAGGGTGGAGAAATTATTTTGAAAGGTTTATGAATGAAGAGAACCGTAGAATCATAGAAATGTTGGTCTGGAAGGGACCTTAAGAAGTCACCAAGTCCAGCCCCCTGCACTGAGGCAGGACCAAGTAAACCTAGACCATCCCTGGCAAAGGTTTGTCCAGCCTGTCCTTAAAAACCTACAATGACGGGGATTCCACAGCCTCCCTTGGACGCCTGTTCCAGAACTTACCTACCCTTAGAGTTGGAAATTTTTTCCTACTATTTAATATAAATCTCCCTGGCTGCAGATTAAGCCCATTGCTTCTTGTCCTACCTTCAGTGGACATGAAGAACAACTGATCACCGTTCTCTTTATAACAGCCCATAACCGATTTGAAGACTTATCAGGTCCTCCCTCAGTCTTCTTTTCTCAAGACTAAACATGCCTGGTTTTTGTAATCGCTCCTCATAGGTCAGGTTTTCTAAACCTTGTAAGCCACCCCAGGGGCTGGTGGCATCAGTCCTGGAAGAAGAAGTTGCACAAGCTTTGAGCAACAGGAAAACCAGCAGCAACTCAGCAGAAGTATGGAAGAGCTGGGGCACGTATGGCTGATTTTATTCGCACAGCTGTTTAATGGCATCAGGACTGAGAAGATGCTTGCTGCCTGGAGGATGTCCACACTCCTACCAGTACTTAAGAGAAAAGGAGACGTACCTGACTGTGGTGAACTCCTAGACCTCATGGTGAAGATCTGGGAGAAAGTTGTGGATAAGAGAAGAGAGCAGTAAAGGGCAGTGATAATCAATTTGGATTCACGCCAGGCGAGCCGACGCTGGCTTTGCATTAAGTTTGGGGGAAATGGCGAGAAAGAAGAGACATACCCTGCATGTAGTATTCATCGCTCTTGAGAACGCTTATGACCGCGTTCCGAGGGGAGTCATCCAGTGGTGCAGGAGACCGAAACCAATCCCTGAAGACTACATCCGACTCCTCAGGAACCCCGCAGTGGTGCTGTTAGCAGAGTCACAAGGCCATGTGCAGAAATGGAACTGTTTCTAGCTAGAGGGGGAGTACGTCGGGGCTTGGCACGATGCGCTTTTTGTTCACCTTGGTGCTCGATGCGTCCAGAGGATGGCACCCTGCTGATGCTGGAGGGCTCGTGTGGCAGAGGAACCGGAAGACAGATCAGAGAGATGGATGTGCGTGCTTGAACGAAATGGGATGAAAATCAGCCAAAATAAAGCAGAACAGAGGGTCTGTAGCCTCAGAGAGACCTTGTAGGGACACAAGAGTGTGCTCATGTGTATCAGAGAGACAAGGGGCTTGGCTACACTTGCAAGTTAGAGCGCATTAAAGCAGCCCCGGGCGCCCTAACTCCCGACCCGTCCACACTGGCAAGGCACGTAGAGCACCTGGACTCTGCAGCTGGAGCGCTCCTGGTAATCCACCTCCACGAGAAGCATAAAGCTCGCTGCATCCCGCTGAAACGCCCGGGCATCAGTGTGGACGAGGTGTTGCATTACTGTGCTGTGATTGGCCTCCGGAAACGTCCCATAATCCCCTGAAGTCAAGTGGCCACTCTTGTCATTGTTTTGAACTCGGCTGCAGGAATGCGGATATCCCCTTTCAAAGCTCCGTTTCTGACAGCCGGCCGCTTATCTGCTCTGGGACAAAGCAACCATTACTGTGGAAGTTGTGTGTGTGTGTGGGTGGGGGGGGGTCTGCTGGTGTCTGAACTTACAAGACAGCATGCTGACACACTCTCAGCCCCCCCAAAACCAACTCTCCCCCCCCCACACATAACACACAACACACTCCCTGTCACACTCCACCCCATTTTAAAAGCACTCTGCAGCCACTTGCACACTGGGCTAGCTACCACAATGCCCTGCTCTCTGTGGTGTTGCAAGAACTGCTAATGTGGCCACGCCAGCGCGCTTGCAGCTGACAGTGTAAACACAGGGCAGCAATTTCCCTGCTGCGGTCTCCGAAGGCTGGTTTAACTCCCAGCGCTCTACAGGTGCAAGTGTAGCCAAGCCCTAAGGTGGGTGAGTCTTATCTTTTATTTGAACAACTTCAAAAGCTCGTCTCTCTCCCCAACCAAAGTTGGTCCAATAAAAGATATGACCTCACCCATCGTGTCTCTGATATCCTGGGACCAACGTGGCTACAACCCTGTGTAGATGTATGTGCATATATGAGATAGAACATACCTAGAACACACATGAATATAATGTGCTATAATACAGAATTATAGGTTTCAGAGTAGCAGCCGTGTTAGTCTGTATCCACAAAAAGAACAGGAGTACTTGTGGCACCTTAGAGACTAACAAATTTATTAGAGCATAAGCTTTCGTGGGCTACAGCCCACTTCTTCGGATGCATAGAATGGAACATATATTGAGGAGATATATATATACACACATACAGAGAGCATGAACAGGTGGGAGTTGTCTTGCCAACTCTGAGAGGCCAATTAAGTAAGAAGAAAAACTTTTGAAGTGATAATCAAGATAGCTCAGTACAGACAGTTTGATAAGAAGTGTGAGAATACTTACAAGGGGAGATAGATTCAATGTTTGTAATGGCTCAGCCATTCCCAGTCCTTATTCAATCCTAAATTGATTGTATCTAGTTTGCATATCAATTCCAGTTCAGCAGTCTCTCCTTGGAGTCTGTTTATGCCATCATGTGCCAGCAATGCCCCTCTGCCATGTACATTGGCCAAACCGGACAGTCTCTACGCAAAAGAATTAATGGACACAAATCTGACATCAGGAATCATAATACTCAAAAACCAGTGGGAGAACACTTTAACCTGTCTGGCCATTCTTTGACAGACCTGCGGGTGGCTATCTTAAAACAGAAAAACTTCAAAAACAGACTCCAAGGAGAGACTGCTGAGCTGGAATTGATATGCAAACTAAATACGATCAACTCAGGATTGAATAAGAACTGGGAATGGCTGAGCCATTACAAACATTGAATCTATCTCCCCTTGTAAGTATTTTCACACTTCTTATCAAACTGTCTGTACTGAGCTATCTTGATTATCACTTCAAAAGTTTTTTTTTTCTCTTACTTAATTGGCCTCTCAGAGTTGGTAAGACAACTCCCACCTGTTCATGCTCTCTGTATGTGTGTATATATATCTCCTCAATATATGTTTCACTCTTTATGCATCCGCAGAAGTGGGCTGTAGCCCACGAAAGCTTATGCTCTAATAAATTTGTTAGTCTCTAAGGTGCCACAAGTACTCCTGTTCTTTTTTCAGAATTATAGATACACATGTAGATGTAATTGTGGATCCATAGCCACATATATATGTAGAGAATATCCCATTGTAATATAGTTATCATTAAATATGTACATAGCTATGATTGTAGCTCTACATCCAGATATACAAATAAAATATGACTCTCCCGTTATAATGTATATAATTATATGGGGATTTTATAGATAGAGATGAGGTGTGACTCTATAAATACAATGTAGATAGGCTCTCCTATTTTCTGTAATGTGTACTGGTACAGAGCCAATTCTCTCGCTAGGTAGAATTCTAGGGGGGGGGTGTTCCCGACACACATCAGTGTGTGTTTGTGTATCCCATAGCACACGTAACGCAGATCAGCGTAACGCCACCCCGCAATCCCACAATGAAACGAAACGACAGAGCCAGACCAATTGGTGCCCCCCTTTCCCCGTCTAAACCCTCGCTGAAATCCACCCCATCCTGCCTTGCCCCTCACCTCCACACCCCCCAGAACTCCCCCATGCTGCGTTTCTGACCCCAGACCAAGAAGGCCATGCACATCATCCTGAGCGACCTTCACCCGGACGACTGCTTCAACATCGTCACTTTCTCCGACACCGTCCACGTGTGGAAGGCCGGGCGCTCCATCCTGGCCACGGCCCACAATGTTCGCAGTGCCAAGGACTATGTCCACAGGATGGAAGCTGATGGATGTGAGTCACTGGGGTGGCAGGGGGGGCAGGGGTCAGAGCAGGGGGGCTGGGAGCCAGGACTCCTGGGTTCTCTCCCCGGCTTTGGGAGGGGAGTGGGGTCTAGTGGTTAGAGTGGGAGGGCTGGGAGCCAGGACTCCTGGGTTCTCTCCCCGGCTCTGGGAGGGGGGTTCAATGGAAGGCTGCAAATCAGGATCCTTCTGCCTTTCCCCTCCTCAGGGACCGACATCAACAAAGCCCTGCTGGAGGCCGCCTCAGTGCTGACCCAGAGCACGCCGGAGCGGTCCCCCAGGCGGATCCCACTGCTCATCTTCCTGACAGACGGGGAGCCCACGGCGGGCGTCACCTCAGGCACTCGCATCCTGGCCAACGCCCGGCAGGCCCTGGGCGGCTCCGTCTCGCTGTTCGGCCTGGCCTTCGGGGACGACGCCGACTACGGGCTGCTGCGGCGCCTGGCACTTGAGAACCGGGGTGTGGCCCGGCGCATCTACGAGGACGCTGACGCCACCCTGCAGCTCGCTGGCTTTTATGACGAGATCGCCAGCCCACTGCTATACGATGTGGCCCTGTCCTACCGCGACGGCGCCGACCTCACCCGCACCCTCTTCCCCCACTACTTCCAGGGCGCCGAGCTGGTGGTGGCCGGGCGGCTGGCCCCGGGGGCCACCGAGCTGCACGTCGAGGCCGCGGGCCACGGGCATGCCGGGCAGCTGAGGCTGGAGAACGATATCTCGGCCAACGCCACGGAGGCCGCCCCGTTCGGCTGCTCTCCGGATCTGGGGCAGATCGGGCGATTCGTCCAGCGCCTCTGGGCCTACTTCACCATCCAGGAGCTGCTCCGGGCCCGGTTCCACTCCAACGACACCACCGCGCGCCGTCTGCTCACCGAAAAGGCCACCAACCTCTCACTGAAGTATAACTTCGTCACGCCCGTCACCTCGCTGGTGGTGGTCAAGCCGGAGGAGGAGGAGAGTACCACGGCTCGGGCCACGCCAGGGGCTCCTGGCACACCCCTGACCACCACAGTGGCCCATCGTGCCACCAAAGCTTCCAGAGTCACGCTTGCTCCGGGGGCCACATCCACTTCGCTCCCTGACGGTGCCACCAAAGCTGCTACAGCCCTCCCCAACCTAGCCAGAGCCACGCCCGTCCCAGGAGCATCTGCCACGTCCCAGGGAGCCTCCAACCTAGCCCGAGCCACGCCGGCACCTGGCACTGCCACGGCATCGTCAGCTCCTCCCACGGCCCACGGTGTCACCAAAGCAGCCAGAGCCACACCCGGAAGAGCGCCCAAAGCTGGGAACCCCAGGGCCACGGCTCATCCGCCGCCGAGCCCAGGATCAGCCACGGCACCCCCCTCCGGCCAGCAGGAGATGCCCCCGCAGCCGGCCACCAAGCGCCAGCCACATCCCAGAACAGAGAGGGCCCCCTTCTCGTGGGGAACAGCAGCTCCCACGGCCCGGACTGTCACAGACACCTGGACTGGCAACAGCACGGCTGCCACCACCCCAAGGGCGGAGTCCAAGGGCCCCCGAGGCACGCCGGGCGCCATGGGCTCCATCCCACCTGCTGCCGACCTCAGCCAGTGGCTGCTGCTGCTGCCGGCAGAGTCAGAGCTGCTGTCAGCAAAAGACGTGGCTGAGGAATTCGTGGAGTCCCTCCACCCGCCGGCCGTGTACAGCTTTGTGGCGGCCAAAGGAGAGAAGGGTGGGGATCCCGTCCCCTCCCGCCTGCCCCATGGACAGGAGCCCCCCCGATGTCCCCCAGCCCGTGCTCCCCAAGCCATGCGTGCTCTCCACGCCGCCCACCTCTCCCGTGGCCGGGATCCCTCCCCTGCTCCCCATGCTACCCCCGCCCCACTGCCAGGATCCCTCCCCGACTCCCCCCCGGCCTGTGCTCTCCACGCTGCCCCCGCCCCACCCGCTGGGATCCCTCTCTGATCCCTCCCCCCAGCCCGTGCTCCCCAAGCCATGCATGCTCTCCACGCCGCCCACCTCTCCCGTGGCCGGGATCCCTCCCCTGCTCCCCATGCTACCCTCGCCCCACTGCCAGGATCCCTCCCCGACTCCCCCCCCGGCCTGTGCTCCCCACGCTGCCCCCGCCCCACCCGCTGGGATCCGTCTCTGATCCCTCCCCCCAGCCCGTGCTCCCCAAGCCATGCGTGCTCTCCACGCCGCCCACCTCTCCCGTGGCCGGGATCCCTCCCCTGCTCCCCACGCTGCCCCTGCCCCACTCGCCGGCATTCCCCCCAAAGCCCAGGAATCTCCCCCCCCCCCCCCCCAATTGAATGGATGTTTATTCTGGCTCTCTCTCCCTACAGGTGTCCTGGATTATGAAGACTACTCAGGTAACCCCACACCCAGGCCCACGCGCCCTCCCCTGGGTGGGCAAGCCAGGCAGGTTGGTGGGGACGGGTTACCGGCGCACTGGCCCTTTACGGGAAATCCCGCTCAGCCTAGCTCTTTAAGACCAGGAATTCTGGGAGTTGTAGTTCCTGGGGCAAGACCTGCTGAGAATTAGAATCCTAGAATACCAGGGTTGGAAGGGACCTCAGGCGGTATCTAGTCCAACCCCCTGCTCAAGGCAGGACCAATCCCCAGACAGATTTTTGCCCCAGATCCCTAAATGGATTGAACTCACAATCCTGGGTTTAGCAGGCCAATGCTCAAACCAATTGGGCAGGTCCTTTTCCCTGCCAGACACAGCTGCCCGGAAGCCTGAAGGGGCAAGGCAGGGATTAAGGGGTGGGGTTCTGAGATGATGCCCCAACCCTCCAGCACATCACTGAGCAATTGGCTCAGGCTCTCTGCAGATTCAGGCAGGCACTGATCCCATTTTCCACCTTTTCTCCCCAACCGTGAGAGCTAGAAACTTCATATTTTTTTTAAACTGATCGCTGACATCCTGCAGCCACCATGAGTGGCCTGGAGCCAGGGTGGGGGGCACGGTGCTGGCATCCAGCCCCCTCACACTAAGCGAGCCAGCTTCACCATTGACTGCCAGTCGGCCTTGCGCGCCCACTCTGACTCTGCCTTTCCCTTCCAGACTGGTTAGAGGAACAGGACGGCGACACAGGTATGTGTCAGGTCTGGGCCTGGGTGAGGGCAGGGGGGAGACTCGGCAGTTTCCTGTGGGCTCTCAGCCGCTGCCCGTCGTGGTCACTCTGGGCTGCGCCAGGCCTGGCCAGCCGTGCCCATGGTGCTCTGGAGGGAGAAGAGGATGCCCAAGGATGGGGGGGGCGGGGAATGCTCCATCACCCAACTGGCTATAACCCTCTCTTCTCTCCCCCCACCCCCAGCTGGCATGGCAGACTTGGCTGGTGCCAAGTTCTTCACTTTCTCCTCCTCAGGTAAGGCTGCCCAGACACCCAGGTGATGGGGGGGGGGAATGCAGCCTGCTCCCCCCCCCTTATTCCACCCCTTGCTCTGCCTTGCAGTGGACGGAGACCCTCACTTCGTGGCACGACTGCCTGGCTCCCCTGAGACCCTGTGCTTTACCCTGGATGGGCACCCAGGAGACGTGCTCCAGCTGGTGACTGACCCCCCCCAGCGGTGAGACCCCCACCCCGCAGCTCAGCGCCCCGGGACTCCTGGGTTCTCCCCGGCTCTGGGAGGGGAGTGGTCTAGTGGTTAGAGCAGGGGGGGCTGGGGGCCAGGACTCCTGGGTTCTCTCCCTGGCTCTGGGAGGGGAGTGGGGTCTAGTGGTTAGCATAGGGGGGCTGGGAGCCTGGACTCTTGGGTTCTCCCCGGCTCTGGGGGCCAAGACTCCTGCGTTCTCTCCCTGGCTCTGGGAGGGGAGTGGGGTCTAGTGGTTAGCATAGGGGGGCTGGGAGCCTGGACTCTTGGGTTCTCCCCGGCTCTGGGAGGGGAGTGGGGGCTGGGGGCCAAGACTCCTGCGTTCTCTCCGCTGCTCCAGTGGCGAAGGTCCCGGGGCAGCTGTGGTGCCATGGGTACCGTGGGTCGAGTGATGGGGAGGAGACGGGGATCCCTGACTGCTCAGTGACGGCGGTGTGGCCTGTGCTCTCTCCCCCAGGGCTGTCAGTCCACGGCCACCTGGTTGGCGCCCCCCCAAGGCCGGGCTCGGCGGATCGGCCACGCACCTACTTAGACGCCATCACGGTGCGGGTGGAGCCTCCCCGGCTCCGCTCCGTGATCACCGTGACGCTCCGGGGCGTGGCGCTGCAGGGGGAGGGGGTCCTGGATCTGCCCTTCGGCCGCCCGGCCTGGGTCAGCCGCCCCGGCCTGGGCGTGCGGGTGGGGCCGGGCACCAATGTGACGCTGCAGCTGGGCGCCGGGCTGGAGTTCGTGGTCCAGCGCCATCGGTACAGCCACCCCAGCCCCCTGCAGAGAGACCACCTGGGCTTCTACGTGCTGGACGGCAGCGGGCTCTCGGCCCAGGCCCACGGGCTGCTGGGTAAGGGGCTCTGGGCCCTCTCCCCGCCCCCCTTGTCCTGCTGCCAGCGGGGCTCCCACCATTCACCCCATGTCCCCTCTCGCCCCCTGCAGGTCAGTTCCAGAACGCTGACATCCGACTGCAGCCGGGCGCCGGGGAGCGGCCCGCCCGGCTGCAGAGAGGGGGGGCCACGGTCCCGGCCACGCGAGTCACCAAGCTGCTGAAGGACTCGCCCCTGCCGGCCCACCAGGCCCCCTGCTGGCTGGTGAAGGGCAGTGACGTGGAGGCCCTGCTGGGCGGGGCCTACAGCACCTTCATGGTCCCCCATCCGCTGGAGGCGTGAGGCCAGGGGGCGTGGCCCAGCCACTGGGCAGGGTGGGGGCTGCCCCATGGTTGCTGAGACTGACCCCCCACCGGGGTAGGACACGGCTTGTGGATTTAAGGTGGAATCGTCCCTCTCCCCCCTCCAATCGTGGATTTAACGTGGACTAGTCCCTTTCCCTGTTTCCTGCAGTTTCTGGATTTCACAGGGAATTCTCCCTCCCCACCATGTGGATTTAAGGTGGAATCCTCCCGACCTGCCGTGGATTGTGGATTAAAGGTGGAGTCTCCCCGTGCCCACAGGCTTGCTGAATCACAGTGGATCCCACCTCCCACTTAATGGACATGGATCTTTAAATTAAGTTGGATTTCCTTCCCCAGTGCAATGTGGTGACTGAAGGTGGAATGGATATGGGTTATTGATGTAAGGTGGATTTTTCTCCCCTGTAATTGTGCGTTATTCATCCGTTCAGCATGTTCTGCCCCCCACCCCCTGAAGTGGGGTGTAGGTGATTTAATGTGTAAAGTCCATTCTAACTGCAGTTCTAGGAGAATCTTGGCTTGAAGGGGGATTTTCCCAGCTGGGCAGCACTGGCTGAAGGTGGGATTCCTAGCTGGCAGACAGCCCAGGGGCTTCAGGTGCACACACAGCTGAAAGCTTTCACGTGGTATTTCCCCAGGGGGCCAGCTCACAGGTGTAAGGTGCCAGAGGGCCAGCATGCAATTTAAGGTGGAATTCCCAAGAAGGCTAAAACACAGATTTAAGGTAGATAGAAGCTCTGTAAGAGAGCAGAGAACAGAGCATTGGCCGGCTCAACCCAGAGTTGTGAGTTCAATCCTTGAGGGGGCCACTTAGGGATCTGGGGTAAAAATCTGTCTGGGGATTGGTCCTGCTTTGAGCAGGGGGTTGGACTAGATCCCTCCTGAGGTCCCTTCCAACCCTGATACTCTATGATTCTATAACCCTGGCTCCCCCCAAGCCAGGGAGAGAACCCAGGAGTCCTGGCTCCCAGCTCTAACGACTGGACCCCCCCTCCAGCAGCGGCCCTAATGTGGCAGCGGACACATGCAAAGCACTGAGGAGAGGCTGGTCGGTTTTGGGGGTGGGGAGGGGCTGGAATCTGCGTGTGCTCCTGTGGGCGGAGGGGCCACTGCACATGTCCAGCGTGGGGCACTGCTCTGACACCGCCCCCGCGCATGGCCACGGGGTGCTACCACGTCTCCCCTCCATGCCGTGAACTCGCCTGGCCCTGCTTAGCTTCCTGCCCGCCAGCAGAAAACAAGCCAGCGTTCCATCCCGGCCACTAGATGGCGCTGAAGCTCCACGGGCCAAGCAGCCAGCGCGTGGCTGCCACAGGCCTTTGTGACCCAACCCCGCCTGCCGCAAAGGGAGGGGCCAGCCCCTGAGCGCTACGGGGGCCGGCGGGGGAAAGGGAAAAGCGGAGACAGAATGTACCATCTGCACCAGGAAAAGGGGGGGGGTTTCGTAGCGCGTCTCAGGGCGTCTCCCATGCGCTGGATTCCATAGAGGTCTCCTCACAGGCCCTGCCCCAATGAGAAGGTGTAACCCCAAGTGACCCGCCCCCAATGGGCGGGGCGTGACCTCAATGGCCCACCCCCAATGAGAAGGGGATAACCCCAGTGACTCTAACACCATAAGTGGTTTAACCCCTGTGGCCCTGCCCCCAATGGGAGGAGCATGACTCCAGTGGCCCCGCCCCCAATGGGAAGGGGTGTAGCCCCCAGTGGCTCCGCCCACATAGTGTTTAATCCCCAGTGGCCCCGCCCACCACTGACCCTTTTCCCTGTCTCTGCCCAGTGCCTGACCTTCCCTGCAGACCCTGCCCCATGGGGCTGCCCCCAGCTCTCCTCCTCCTGCTCTGCCTCTGCCCTGCCCCCCAGGGCCTGGTCTCCCCAGACCCAGGGCTGCTGGCCCAGGGCCGTGCCCGGCTGCGGGAGGCCCAGATGCTGGCCCAGCACCCGCAGCTGGGGGCCTGCTGGGCGGGGGCCCTGGGCAGGCTGGACATGGGCTGTCAGCAGCTGGGCGAGGAGCAGCAGAGCCGCGTCGCCCTGGCCTTCGCCCACTGCCACCTGCAGAGGTGACGCCTGGGGCCCAACCCCACTGGGGCCCGGGACACCTGGGTCCTATCCCTGCTGGGAGCCGGGACACCTGGGTGCTAGCCCCATGGGGGGAGGGGCGGGGAGCTGGGGCACCTGGGTCCTATCCCCACGGGGGGGCTGGGAGACGGGGTACCTGGGGTCTAGCCCCACAGGCGGGCTGGGAGCCAGGATACCTGGGTGTTATCCCCAGGGATGGGGGCCAGGGGTTCCTGGCTAAGCCCCCCGCTGTCCCTTGGCCAGGTCGGGCCGGCCCTTCCCGCGCTGCGAGGCCGACAGCTCCGTCCGGGCCTGCACCCAGCACATGGACCCTGTGGCCTTCGGGGTCTACACTGAGTTCTTCACCCACGCCCACAGCATCTGCTACCTCCTGCGCAGCGAGGCCTGGCAGCGGCGAGCCGACAGCACCGTGCACAGGTGAGGGGGGGGTCCCCTCGAGGGGGCGCCGGCCACCAGCCTCAGCTGAGTTGGTTGAGTCTCTAGCAGGACAGATACTCTCCCCCCCCCACCCCCCCGGTCCCACCCTGTGACGAAGTGGGACTGTTCTTAATGTTTTCCTCAGTTTCCCCTATGCAGTTCTTAAGTCTCTAGGAGGTGGGATAAGGGTGTATGGTTGCTGCAGAGCAAAGGGCCAGGGTACATAAATGCCCGACACTCTGTCTCCTTGCAACTGATGGCCTGGGCCCCTCCTCTGCAAAGGTGCCAACTGAAGGTGTTGGAGACAAAGGGATCAGGTGACCTCCTGGCCTGGGAAAGAGACAAAGCCCAGAGAAGGAGGGGCTGGACGGGAGTTTGAAGCTAGCTGGAGACTGGAAGGGAGGGCAGACAGGGGTCTGCCTCGCTGGACCCCAGGATGGACCCGGCCGAGGGGTCCCGTTCGCTGGACCTACAAGCTCTGTTTTAGCCCGTGTTCCTGTCGTCTAATAAACCTCTGTGTTACTGGCTGGCTGAGAGTCACGTCTGACTGCGAAGTGGGGGTGCAGGGCCCTCTGGCTGCCCCAGGACCCCGCCTGGGCGGACGTGCTGTGGGAAGCACACGGAGGGGCATATGCTGAATGCTCCCAGGAGAGACCCAGGAGGTGAAGCCGTGTGAGCTTCTTGCCCTGAAGACGGTCTGCTCCGAGGGAGAGGAGGCTCCCCAGAGTCCTGACTGGCTTTGTGGGGAGCAGTTCCAGAGCATCGCCCGGGGACTCCGTGACACACCCCGACAGCCCCCCGATGCTGGCAGAGACGCCGGGGGCTGAGTCCCCCATTCCCAAAACAAAGAAGGATATTAGGTGGGAGGGGGCTGTTGGGGGGGGGGCAGATTGGGGGAGGGGCTCCATGTGGGGGGAGACCTGGGAGGTTGGGGGTGGGGGTAGGTGGCTGCATGGGGTGTGGCTACAGAGCCTTTCCCTACATCTTTTCAAGCAGATTTGGATGGGAAGGGACTGTGTGGGGGAGCATCCATGGGGCAGGGGCTTCATGTGTAGCGGGGCCTGGCCTGCATGTTTTGAGGCCTGGAGGGGGGCCGGTCTCCAGTCCAGGTCTGCGGAGTTCATCAGTGTCTAGGGCTCCACAAGGGCCCATGAGCTCCCAGGTCCTGGCTCTGGGAGTCGACTGATTGCGCCGGAATCTCAGCTCTCGGGCAGAAAACACCAGGGACGTTTCTAGCCCTCGCGGTTGGCCCTGCCAAAAGCCTCAGCCCATCGCTCACAGAGATGCGACCCGAGGCTGCCTGAGTCTGCAGAGAGCCTGAGCCCATTGCTCACAGACGGGGAGCTAATGGGCGGAGCTGCCTCTGTGGCCAAGTAGCAGACTGCCTGGGTTGGGGGCATGTGGCAGGATCAAGGCCCCGCTATGGTGCTGACCCCCCTTCCCCCCCAGGCTGGTAGCCAGTTCGGAGGGCGTAGCTGAGCGGCTGGAAGAGACCAACCAGCTGGCGGAGCAGGCAGCACGGGCGCAAGAGGCCACCCTGCGATCCCAAGAGGAAATCCTCCGCCATGGGGAGCTGCTGAGACAGACACTGCAGGACTCCTCCAGGGGTAACCCCAGACCCTGGGAGCCGGGAGGGCTGGGTTCTCTCCCCAGCTCTGGGAGGGGAGTGGGGTCTAGTGGTGAGAGCGGGGGGCTGGGAGCCGGGACGCCTGGGTTCTCGCCCCAGCTCTGGGAGGGGAGTGGGGTCTAGTGGTTAGAGCAGGGGGGGCTGGGAGCCAGGACTCCTGGGTTCTCTCCCCGGCTCTGGGAGGGGAGTGGGGGCTGGTGGGTTAGAGCAGGGGGGGCTGGGAGCCAGGACTCCTGGGTTCTCTCCCCGGCTCTGGGAGGGGAGTGGGGTCTGATGGGTTAGAGCAGGGGGGGCTGGGAGCCAGGACTCCTGGGTTCTCTCCCCAGCTCTGGGAGGTGAGTGGGGGCTGGTGGTTAGAGCAGGGTGGGGGCTGGGAGCCAGGACTCCTGGGTTCTCTCCCTGGCTCTGGGAGGGGAGTGGGGGCTAGTGGTTAGAGCAGGGTGGGGGCTGGGAGCCAGGACTCCTGGGTTCTCTCCCGGCTCTGGGAGGGGAGCGGGGGCTGGTGGTTAGAGCAGGGTGGGGGCTGGGAGCCAGGACTCCTGGGTTCTCTCCCTGGCTCTGGGAGGGGAGTGGGGGCTAGTGGTTAGAGCAGGGGGCTGGGAGCCAGGACTCCTGGGTTCTCTGCTGGCTCTGGGAGGCACCGCTGCTGACAGCCCCTGGCTCCCCGCAGGTGTCCAGGAGGCTTTTCAGGACATGCAGGAGGCGGCCGGCCGGCAACGCCTGGCCTTTGCCGAGATCGTGAACCGCCTCAGCTTCCTGCATCGCTTCCTGGTGGGGGAGTCCCAAGCCCTGGGCTCCTTCCTCTACCACCTGCTGACCGGCAGCACCGCCCTGCTGCTCACCTCCAGCCAGCGCACCGCCGGGGCCAGGTAGGGGTGAGGAATGGGATATGGGGCCTGTCCCCTCGGGGGGGCCACCGGCTCCCACCCGGCCCCAGGGCGGGGACTGGCAGCTCGGGGGGGGGGGGGGGGGGGAATGGGGCTCGGGCTTGTCCCCTCCTGTGATCCCCTTTCTCTTCTGCCCGAGGTTGATCCTGCTGGGCCTGGTTGGGGGCAACGTCTACCTGGAGCGTGTGGTCAGTGGACTCGTCTTGGAGAACACTGAGGCCGGCTCAGACCCAACGGTACCGGCCAGCACCGCCCCCCTCCCCCCGGACACCCTCTGCTGGGGTGACCCCTCCTTCAGACACCCCCCACCCACACCCCCCCGGACTCAGCAGTCACTGGGTCTCTAGCCAGGGTGGGGAGACTGAATTCCTGCTCCTTGGGGATCTGCCATCCCAGCTCTGGTGGTGGGACGTGGGCGTGGCTGGGAGCCAGGACTCCTGGGTTCTCTCCCTGGCTCTGGGAGGGGAGTGGGGTCTCGCGGGTTGGAGCGCGGGGGGGGGGGGGGGGGGGGCTGGGAGCCAGGACTCCTGGGTTCTCTCCCTGGCTCTGGGAGGGGAGTGGGGTCATGCGGGTTGGAGCAGGGTGGGGGGGGCTGGGAGCCAGGACTCCTGGGTTCTCTCCCCTGCTCTGGGAGGGGAGTGGGGTCAGGCGGGGTGGATCGGGGGGTGGGGAGGGAGCCAGGACTCCTGGGTTCTCTCCCTGGCTCTGGGAGAGGAGTAGGCTCTGGTGGATTAGAGCGGGGGAGCCCAGACACTGGGGCTGGGAACCCGGACGCCGGGGTTCTCTGGGCGGAGAGCGGGGGTCCTCGCTCTGACAGGTCCCCCTTTGCCAGGAGGCCCTTGCCAGCTGGGTGGGGCTATGCCGCAGGCTGTGTGCTGGCGCCGGGCTGGCCGTCCTGGCCTATTGCGTCCTCACCTACCGTGATGTGGCCCAGCAGAGCCGGGAGGTGCTGCGGGGGCTGCAGGAGACCCAGGCCCAGATGCAGCACATCCTGCAGGAGACAGGTATGGGGGTGGGGCTAGAGAAGGGGGCGGAGAATGGGGGACAGTCCCTGTGCGAATGCAGTGGGCAGAGGGCAAGACAATATGGGCAGGACACCCCGAATGGGCGGGGCTAAGCCTCAGTGGGTGTGGACAAGTGGGCGGAGCTATGGAAGAGAGCAGGGCATGGCTGTATGGGCAGGGCTAGGAAGGGGTGGGGCATGGGCTAACCACTGCCCCCTCCCTCATGCAGAGCGCCTGCTGGCCCAGCGGGGCCCGGACCCCAGCCAGGGCAGTGCCGACTTTGCCGACTCGGGCTTCCCGGAGCCCCTCTCCTGGCCCGAACAAGGAGCCCCCTGGGGTGAGCGACCCACTGCGCTGGGGGGCTACGTGGGCGGGGCTGGGAGCCAGGACGCCTGGGTTCCCTCCTGGCTGTGGGAGGGGAGTGGGGGCTGGTGGGTTAGAGCAGGGGGGTTGGCAGCCAGGACGCCTGGGTTCCCTCTTGGCTCTGAGAGGGGAGTGGTAGATGGGTTTGCGCAGTGCCTGGCGCCCTGGGGTCCCCAGTCGGGAGCGAGGAGCCCCCGTAACCCAAACCTCCCTGTTTTGGGGCCAGCGGAGGAGCTGAGCACCAGCAGCCGCCGGAGCCGGAGCCGCTCCCCGGCCCGCCAGCGCGCCCGGCCGCAGAGACGCCCCGGCCAACGGGCCTCGGAGACACACAACGTTCCTGTGCCGCTGGACGGGGTGAGTGCGAGTCAGCAGGGTGCAACTGACACCCCCATTCACGCCCCAGCCTCACAGACACCCCCTCGAGTCCTGGCTCCCAGCCCCCCCCCGCTCTAACCACCAGCCCCCACTCCCCTCCCCGAGCCAGGAGAGAACCCAGGAGTCCTGGCTCCCCGCCCCCCTGCTCTAACCACCAGCCCCCACTCCCCTCCCAGAGCCAGGAGAGAACCCAGGAGTCCTGGCTCCCAGCCCCCCCTGCTCTAACCACCAGCCCCCAATCCCCTCCCAGAGCCAGGAGAGAACCCAGGAGTCCTGGCTCCCAGCCCCCCCCTCTCTAACCACCAGCCCCCACTCCCCTCCCAGAGCCAGGAGAGAACCCAGGAGTCCTGGCTCCCAGCCCCCCTGCTCTAACCACCAGCCCCCACTCCCCTCCCAGAGCCAGGAGAGAACCCAGGAGTCCTGGCTCCCAGCCCCCCCTGCTCTAACCACCAGCCCCCACTCCCCTCCCAGAGCCAGGAGAGAACCCAGGAGTCCTGGCTCCCAGCCCCCCCCTCTCTAACCACCAGCCCCCACTCCCCTCCCAGAGCCAGGAGAGAACCCAGGAGTCCTGGCTCCCAGCCCCCCTGCTCTAACCACCAGCCCCCACTCCCCTCCCAGAGCCAGGAGAGAACCCAGGAGTCCTGGCTCCCAGCCCCCCCTGCTCTAACCCACCAGCCCCCACTCCCCTCCCAGAGCCAGGAGAGAACCCAGGAGTCCTGGCTCCCAGCCCCCCCCTCTCTAACCACCAGCCCCCACTCCCCTCCCAGAGCCAGGAGAGAACCCAGGAGTCCTGGCTCCCAGCCCCCCTGCTCTAACCACCAGCCCCCACTCCCCTCCCAGAGCCAGGAGAGAACCCAGGAGTCCTGGCTCCCAGCCCCCCCTGCTCTAACCCACCAGCCCCCACTCCCCTCCCAGAGCCGGGGAGAGAACCCAGGAGTCCTGGCTCCCAGCCCCCCCTGCTCTGACCAGCCTGAATGTCTCTTCCCCCAGCTGTGCTGCTATGAGCTCCGGCGCCGGCCGTCCCTGCGAGACCCCCCCAAACGCCAACCGCGCCCGAAGGGGAAGAGTTCAGTCGCCGGCGCCTGCTGAGCCCAACCTGGGATCGGATCCCTACTGCGTGAATGTCCCCCCGAGCCGGGAGCCCGGACGCCTGGGTTCTCTCCCCGACTCTGGGAGGGGAGTGGGGGCTGGTGGTTAGAGCAGGGGGGGCTGGGAGCCAGGACTCCTGGGTTCTCTCCCAGCTCTGGGAGGGGAGTGGGGGCTGGTGGTTAGAGCTGGGGGGGGCTGGGAGCCCGGACGCCTGGGTTCTCTCCCTGACTCTGGGAGGGGAGTGGGGGCTGGTGGTTAGAGCTGGGGGGGCTGGGAGACAGGACTCCTTGGTTCTCTCCCTGGGCCTGGGAGGGGAGTGGGGTTAGAGAAGGGGGGGGCTGGGAGCCAGGACTCCTGGGTTCTCTCCCCAGCCTGCACGGGTCTGAGTGAGACACAGGACAGGGGGAGACTGCGTGGGATGTTTTATTGGAGACGGGCCGCTCTAGGGCTTTTAGCTGGTAATAAAAGGAGCCTGACTTTTCGGTAGCGGCAGCTCTGGTCTCGTCTCCGCGGGCCGCCCCCCGCCAGCCAGGAGAGGCGATCGGCCCTGAGGTAGCTGGAGTGCAAGGCTCACGGGGGCCGCCACTGCCGCGCCTAGTCACCCGCCGCGCCGAAGTTCATGGCGGCCGTCAGCGTGGCGGAGAGTTTGCTGGCGATTTTCTCTGGGGGAGGGAGAAACCAGCCGCAGTGAGAATCCCCCCCTTGGTGAGACCCGCACGCCCCGGCCAGCAGAGCACGATCGCAAAGGGGGAGCAGGGAGCTGCCCTGCCATGAAACGCACCTCCAAACAGCCTGCCAGGGTGGGAGGGGAAACTGAGGCACAAAGAGAAGCAGTAGAGCTGGGGATGGAACCCAGGAGCCCTGATTGACAGTTCACTAGTCCTAGCTAAGGGACAACATGGCCTAGTACACAGGACGCCTGGGTCCTCTCCCGGCTCTGGGAGGGGAGTGGGGGCTGGTGGGTTAGAGCAGGGGGGGGTGGGAGCCAGGACTCCTGGGTTCTCTCCTGGCTCTGAGAGGGGAGTGGGGGCTGGTGGGTTAGAGCCGGGGGGGGCCTGGAGCCAGGACTCCTGGGTTCTCTCCCCGGCTCCGGGAGGGGAGTGGGGGCTGGTGGGTTAGAGCAGGGGGGGCTGGGAGCCAGGATGCCTGGGTTCTCTTCCTGGCTCTGCCTTGGACCTTGGCCAAGTCCCCTCTCTGTGCCTCAGTTTCCCCTCTCTACCATCCATTTCTAGGCTGAGCCCTTTGGGCAGGGACCGTCTCTTATCGCTCGGTCTGGACGGCTGCCTTCCCCAGATGCCCCCACGACGAATCCCTAAGCACCCCTCCGCCAACCTGCTCTTTTCTGCTGCTTCTTCCGCCTCCTGCTAGCGGCCCGCAGCCCCTGCCCTTGGTGCAGGGGGTCTAGGGCTGAGATCTCCTCCAGGCTGGGGGCTTTGGGAACAGGTTTCTCCACGGCAGCGGCTGCTTTGTTCTTAGCCTTCAGTTCCACCATCATGGGGCCGAGCTGCAGTGCGAAAGAGGAGAGTGAGGCTTGCCAAGGGCACTGGGCAGCTGCCTCATACTCCACAATCTCAGCGTTCAGAGAAAAAGAAAATGACGTTTCTAGCTCAAACGGCTGCAGAGAAAAGGGTTGACCTGGGATCACTGCTTGCCTGAGGCTGCAGAGAGCCTGAGCTCATCCCTCAAATGGGGTGGGGCCTATTATGCAAATGAGCTAGGAGGAGGAGTCTCCTGTTGGCACCAAGAGGGGGTGGGTCTTTGAAGCTTCAGCCTCTCAGGAGGACAATTTTGGGATGCCTGTGTGGGCGGAGCTTGTGGTGTAGGGGGTGGGGCTTAGGGGCCATGCTTCTCCCCTCCCTCCATACCTCCAGAGCTCTGTCTTCGTCCATGGCTGTTTCTTCCTCTCCCGATGTCTCCTCTTCCTCCATCTCTGCCCCGACCCCACTGGTGAGGCCGGCGGGGGCGAGGCCGATGCCCACGGGAACTGACGGGAGGTCTGGGCGGGGAATGGACACAGAGCGGGCACCATAAGCAGATGCTCTGATCCCACCCACCCCCGGGGGAGAAAGTGGTACTGCCCCCCAAAGGCCACATAGCACGGCTGGGAGCCAGGACTCCTGGGTTCTCTCCCGGCTCCGGGAGGGGAGTGGGGGCTGGTGGGTTAGAGCAGGGGGGAGCTGGGAGCCAGGACTCCTGGGTTCTCTCCCCGGCTCCGGGAGGGGAGTGGGGGCTGGTGGGTTAGAGCGGGGGGGGCTGGGAGCCAGGACTCCTGGGTTCTCTCCCAGCTCTGGGAGGGGAGTGGGGGCTGGGAGCCAGGACTCCTGGGTTCTCTCCTGATTCTGGGAGGGGAGTGGGGGCTGGTGGTTAGAGCAGGGGGGCTGGGAGCCAGGACTCCTGGGTTCTCTCCTGGCTCTGGGAGGGGAGTGGGGCATAACAGGTTACCAGCCAAAGCCTCCTGGTTGCCTTGCTCCAGCGCCTCGAAGTCAAAGGCCTTGCCCATCTCCGTGACGATCTCGGCGCTGATGTGGGTGGGCAGCGTGTGGGTCTCTGGGGGGTGCGTGAAATAGCTGATCTTCCCACTGGGAGGAGAAAGAACTGGGGCTCTTAAAGGGTCCCATTCCCCACCCCCCCCAGCCAGCCAGTCCCCTGCCCTAGTGCCAGATTAGGGCTGGCGCCCCCCCACCCCCTTTCTGCCCCTTCCCCACCCACCTCATCCAGTCGCTCAGCACAGCTTTGGCCGCCTTCTCGTGATCGGGCACGCCTCCTTTCCTCAGTTTCCCCTTTCTCCGGGCGAGGTGCGCTAGGAACTCCGTGACGTCCCGGTAAGCTGGCACACCGTAGTGCTGCATGATCTGGGGTGGGGAGCAGCCAGACACGCCCATCAATCCACTCCCGGTTCCCCTCAACCTTCCCTCGCCTCCCTCTTCGCTTCCGCGGTCGCATCTCCCTCTCCACCTTCCCTCGGACCACCCCCACGCTGCGGCCCCCACCCGCCCATTGCTGGATCCTGCTGCATTCACAGACTTGAGGGCTGGTGCTCAACTGGAGACGGGTCAGGGAAGAGCCATGAGAAAACGTCAAGGGTTAGCAAACCGGCCCGGGAGTGAGAAACGCAAGGAGCTCGGTCTATTTCGCTTGAGAGAGACGGTTAAGGGGTGACTTGACCCTAGTCTGTAGGAACCCACGTAGGTACCCAAAGAGCTAATAACGAGCTCTTCAGTCTGGTCTAACACGATCCACAGGCTGGAAAGTGAAACTGGACAGATTCCGACCGGAAACAAGGCACCAATTCGTAACGAGGAGAGTACGGAACAATTTCCAAGCAGCGTGGTGGGGTCTCCATTGCTGGCGGTTTCTCAATCACGCGGAGAGCTTCTCCGAAAAGCTCGGCTCCAGGAACGAGTTTGGGGAGGTTTTCTGGCCTGTGTTGATCTGGATGATCGCAGTGATGTCTATTAACCGGATAAAGTCGTCTCATTCTGAGCCCTTCCTCCCGAGAGTCTATTAATCGTTTCATTTTGCTGGCTAGCCTCAAAGGGTTGCAGCATGAATACTTATGCATCCGAAGAAGTGGGTTGTAGCCCACGAAAGCTTATGCTCTAATAAATTTGTTAGTCTCTAAGGTGCCACAAGTACTCCTGTTATTTTTGCGGATACAGACTAACACGGCTGCTACTCTGAAGCGTGAATACTAGAATTTATAAAAGGGAAACCTGAGTAATTGAGTATCAGAGGAGTAGCCGTGTTAGTCTGGATCTGTAAAAAGCAACAGAGTCCTGTGGCACCGTTAAGACTAACAGATGTATTGGAGCATAAGCTTTCGTGGCTGAATACCCACTTCGTCAGACGCATGTAGTGGAAATTTGCAGAGGCAGGTATAAATATGCAGGCAAGAATCAGTCTGGCGATAACGAGGTCAGTTCAATCAGGGAGGGTGAGGCCTCAGTAACTGAGTTTGACAAACTGGAAGAAACACAGATGAGCCCGTGAAACATTCTGATCTCGTCTAATCGACGTTCTTAGTCGGAAAATGGCAGCAGGCTGCCTAGCCGAAAGTCGTCCATGAGAAATCTCTTCCTGGGACAGGTATTTCCATCCATTGGGAAGGAAGTGTTAGTTTCCTTCCTGGGACAAGGAAGAGAGGGGCTGGGGTTTGAGTCTAAACCGTCTGGGTTGGAACCAGACATGTAAAGAACTGGCTGGAATCGACACATAAGAACGGAAGACCTGGAGTTGACAATGGAGGAGCCAGCGACCAAGGGAAGAGCTTGCGTTGACCAACGGAAGACCCAGTGGCCAACGGAAGAGCCAACAACCTGGCCATGAACACTCAACTGTTGGGATGCTGACCACGTGAGGAGTGCGTGGAGGTGAGAACAGACCAATGGAGAGACAGGGAGGCAGGGACCTCTACTCTCCCCCATATGGCCTCTGCCATCGACCTAAGGCCTCTCCACCTGCTCCAGGTGAACAATCAATTCTCCCCGGTCTTCAAAGACCAGCGCTGCTTCTCCTCATTACTCCAGAAGGAGCTGGGGGGGGGGGGGGGAGGAGACTGGGGAGAAAACAGGGGGGCTGGGAGCCCCATGTCTGCTGTGGCAGGAAAGCGGGAGCCCTGGACGGGTCCTCCCAGGACCCTCAAGGCTAGGGCTCAATAGACTGGCGCTCCTTTGGGCCCCAGGCCGGTGAGTTCAGATCCGACGCTTCTCGGGCCTGTCTCCTGGTTGACGGCATTGGCCCCGCTGGTGGTGGCGTCGCCCCACTGAGCGCCCCCCTAGCAACCACCCCCCTCCTGTACCTGCTCCTTGGAGCATCGTCTCAAGATGGCGTCCACGGGCGTCACCGGGTCGGCCACCTGCTCCACCTTGAGGCAGCTGCGCAGTACCAGGGCGGCGTCCGTGGCCGCGGTCGCCATGACCAGGCCGGGGCAGTCCAGGAGCTTGACGTGCCGGTCTAGCTGGACCTCCTGCAGGCACCTGTGGGGGAGAAAGGGGGCATCAGCCGAGGAGCAGGGCAGCCCTGGCGGGACCCCCACCCCCGCTGTGGGGCAGGAGGGCTTACTTGGTGATGCCGGGCGTAGCTCCCACGCTGCAGGCCCGGCTCCGCTTCAGGCTGTTAATCAGGCTGCTTTTGCCAACGTTGGGGAAGCCTGGAACAAGAGCACGGGGGACACGAGTCAGAGAGAGAACCCAGGCGTCCGGGCTCCCAGCCCCCCCCCCCCCCGCTCTAACCATTGGACCCTCCTCCCCTCTCAGAGCCAAGCAGAGAACCCAGGAGTCCTGGCTCCCAGCCCCCCCACCGCTCTAACCACTGGAGCCTCCTCCTCTCCCAGAGCCGGCCCGAGAACCCAGGCGTCCTGGTCCCCCGCAGCGAAGGGCCAGTGTCTCTCACCTACGACCCCCACGCTGATGGCTGTCTTGAGGTCCTGGCTGCGACTGTAGTTGGCCAGCACCTTCAGCAGGCAGTCGGCCCCCACGCACGCCCCACTGGCCAGCAGCTCGCAGGAGGCCTTGGCCACGGGCACCTTGCTCTGTTGCTGAGGGGGCGGGAGAGCAGCAAACGGATCAGGACAGGGCTCACACAGTTATATCCATCCCCACCCCGCCCGCCCCTGCAGAGCTGGGGAGAGAACCCAGGCGTCCTGGCTCCCAGCCCCGCCCCCACTCTAACCCACCAGCCCCCACTCCCCTCCCCTCCCAGAAGCCAAGATTGGGGAAAGGTCCCAGGCTCCATTTGCCCCCCCTCCTCCCCCCCACCCAGCCAGGCCCCACCCCCCTCACCAGGTGCCGGCTCTGCTGCTGGGTGGAGGCTTTGAAGGCCACGGTGGGGAGTTCGTTCCTCAGGTACTTCAGCCACCCGGCCACCACCTCTTTGGACACCAGGTCTGGGGGGGGGGGGGGGGGGGGGCGCGCGGCAGGAGCACAAAGGGTTAACCCAGCGTTTCTGCTTCCCTCCTCCTCCTCCTCCCTTAGGAGCCCAGCTCACACCCCCAGTGAGGGAAACTGAGGCACCACAGGACTTGCCCAAGAGAAGGCAGAGCCGGGGAGAGAATCCAGGCGTCCTGGCTCCCGCCTGCCTGGCTCTAACCACTAGCCCCCATTCCCCTCCCACAGCTAAAGATAGAACCCAGGAGTCCTGGCTCCCAGCCCCCCCCACCCCCCCACCCATGCTCTAACCACTAGCCCTCACTCCCATCCCAGAGCCGGGGGGAGAACCAGGCATCCGGCTTCCCCCACCACACACCCACCGATTTTATTTAACACTAGCACCAGTTTCTTGTTGCCCCCGGCCTGCAGCACGGCCTCCTCCACCTGGGGGCAGCGACAGCCCTGGGGGTCTCGGGCATCCAGCACCTCGAGGACCACATCGGCCGCCTGGATCACCTGCGGGGAGCAGGGGAGGGGGTGAGTGGGGTGTCCCCTCTGTGGCCCGGCCCCACTGAGCGCCACGGGGGGGAATGGGGGTCTCCCTCCATGCGGCTCACACCCACCTTCCTGAACTCCCGGTAGTAGGCCCTGCGGGACCCCTCCTTCTCCAGCCGCGGGTGCCCCTGCAGCTGCTGCAGCCCGGCCTCCTGCGGAGAGGGGACGAAACAGTGGGGGGGGGAGGAGAGAGAACCCAGGAGTCCTGGCTCTCAGCCCCCCTGCTCTAACCACTAAACCCCACTCCCTTCCCAGAGCCGAGGAGAGAACCCAGGAGTCCTGGCTCCCAGCCCTAACCATCAGCCCCCGCTGCCCTCCCAGAGCCGGGGAGAGAACCCAGGAGTCCTGGCTCCCAGCCCCCCCCCCTGCTCTAACCACCAGCCCCCACTCGCCTCCCAGAGCTGGGGGAGAACCCAGGAGGCCGGTGAGGGGAGGCCGGTCTGGGGGCCGAGGGGCTGCGTGGGACGGGGCCATGTTACCTTCTGCTCGAAATCCCGCTGCTTGCGGAGGGCGTCCTGCTGCAGGGACTCCAGGCTGCGGCGCTGGCTGGTCTCCTTGAGCCGGGCCTGCTCCTGCCGCGTCCTCAGCTCCGCCACCTGGAGACACAGCCAGACTTCAGCCTCCCAGAGCCGGGGAGAGAACCCAGGCATCCGGGCTCCCAGCCCTAACCCAATAGACCCCCTCCTCCTCCCAGAGCCGGGGAGAGAACCCAGGCGTCCGGGCTCCCCCCATCCCCCACTCCTACCCTTTTCTGCTTTAATTCAGCTTCCTTCTTCACATATTCCTTGAAACCCAACAGCTGAGGCACTCCTGGGTCTTTTTTCCCATGACCCTTTGCTTCCTTCCTCTGGGTAAAAGGGAGATCTTGTTAATAACCACACAACAGGGAGCAATTTGCCCTCCCATGTCCTCTCCCCAGGGAGAGAACCCAGGAGTCCTGGCTCCCAGCCCCCCTGCTCTAACCACTAGACCCCACTGCCCCTCCCAGAGCCAGGGAGAGAACCCAGGAGTCCTGGCTCCCAGCCCCCCCCCCCCTCTAACCACCAGACCGCACTCCCTGCCCAGAGCTGGGGAGAGAACCCAGGAGTCCTGGCTCCCAGCCCCCCCTGCTCTAACCCACCAGCCCCCACTCCCCTCCCAGAGCCGGGGAGAGAACCCAGGAGTCCTGGGGCTCACCTTGCGTGGGTGTTTCTTCGCAGCTGTAGTGTGTTCTGTGGAGAAGGGGACAGAGTTAAGGGGATGTTATAATTTTGGGGGCTGGAGGCTGGTCCAGGTCGGAACTGGGGCCGGTCCCCGGCGCTGGGACTTACTGGGCCGGGTCATGGTTCCGCAGCGGGTCGCAGGGTCGTCTCCACTGAGCAGCACCTGGGAAGAAATTACTGTTTACAGGGGGCTGGAGAGCAGCTCTGGGAGGGGGGTGGGGGCTGGTGGTTAGAGCAGGGGGGCTGGGAGCCAGGACTCCTGGGTTCTCTCCCTGGCTCGGGGAGGGGAGTGGGGGCTGGTGGTTAGAGCGGGGGGGGGGGGGCTGGGAGCCAGGACTCCTGGGTTCTCTCCTGGCTCTGACACCTCAGGATCAATCACACAACGATCCCTATAGGGTACAGTATTGAGAAAAGAATCGGGGGGAATCCCAGACATAGGCATAGGGGTAGATCCCTGCCTCTCCCCATAGATCCAGCCTCCCCTCTGATCTTGCTCCCAGACCTTGCCCTCTGCACCCCCTCCCCCAGAGATCCTGCCCCCTCCCCCTCTCTGCATGCCCCCACCCCCCCAGATCCAGCCCTCCTCTGCACCCCCTTCCCCAGAGATCCTGCCCCCTCCCCCCTCTGCACCCCTCCCCCTAGATCCAACCCCTCCCCCTCTCTGCATGCCCCCCACCTCCCCGATCCAGCCCCCTCTGCACCCCCCAGATCCAGCTCCTCCCCCCTCTGCACCCTCGAGAGATCCTGCCCCCTCCCTCTCTCTGCATGCCCACCTCCCCGATCCAGCCCCCTCTGCACCCCCCAGATCCAGCTCCTCCCCCCTCTGCACCCCCGAGAGATCCTGCCCCCTCCCTCTCTCTGAATGCCCCCCACCCCCTCCAGATCCAGCCATCCTCTGCACCCCCTTCCCCAGAGATCCTGCCCCCTCCTCCCTCTGCACCCCTCCCCCTAGATCCAACTCCTCCCTCTCTCTGCATGCCCCCCACCCCCCCAGATCCAGCCCCCCTCGGCAGCCCCCTCCCCCTAGATCCAGCCCCCCCACCTCGCCCCCTTTCCTGGCTGTCGCAGTTTCACTTCCAGGGCACCAGCTGGAACCCACGTGGCGCGCTCACGACACAGGGGCGCTTCCTGGTTCCCCCCCTCGTGCGCGCACGCGCTGGGCGGGGCCTCGTGCGCGCGCGCGCGCTGGGCGGGGCCTCGTGCACGCGCGCGCCCCGCCCCTCCCCTCCCCTCCCCCGTTGCTGTGACAATTGCACGGGGTGAAATGGTGCACATCTGCAGCGGGGCCGCGCGTCCCCCGCAAGCCCGCGGGGCCCCTCTCCGGGCCCTGCCAAGCCCCCGGCCTGGGGACCCGCGTGGGGCCGGGGCGGGACAGAGCTGGGGGCGCACGTGCCCTCCCGGAAATAAAGATCCCACCTTCCAAAATGTGCAGCCTGCAACCCCCAGCCGGGGAGAGAACCCAGGAGTCCTGGCTCCCAGCCCCACCCCCCGCTCCAACCCCCAGCCCCCACTGCCCGCCCCCAACCGGGGAGAGAACCCAGGCGTCCTGGCTCCCAGCCCCACCCCCCGCTCCAACCCCCAGCCCCCACTGCCCGCCCCCAACCGGGGAGAGAACCCAGGCGTCCTGGCTCCCAGCCCCACCCCCCGCTCCAACCCCCAGCCCCCACTGCCCGCCCCCAACCGGGGAGAGAACCCAGGAGTCCTGGCTCCCAGAAACCCCTGCTCCCCGGCTCTGGGAGGGGAGTGGGGGCTGGTGGGTTAGAGCAGGGGGGGCTGGGAGCCAGGACTCCTGGGTTCTCTCCCCAGCTCTGGGAGGGGAGTGGGGGCTAGTGGGTTAGAGCAGGGGGGGCTGGGAGCCAGGACTCCTGGGTTCTCTCCCCGGCTCTGGGAGGGGAGTGGGGGCTAGTGGGTTACAGCAGGGGGGGCTGGGAGCCAGGACTCCTGGGTTCTCCCCCCAGAGCCGGCGGGGGCTGAGCCGATGGGGCGGGGGCTTTAAGCACGTCCAGGAGTTCAGGAAATAGCCGGGATTCCAGAGCCCAGCTGGCATTTCATTCACAGGCCCAGATCCAGGCAGCTCCCGCTTCCCTTTAACTGCGAGAGAAACGGCTCCGCTTGTCAGCACCAGCCCCTCTGCTGAGTCACAGGACGCCCCGGCTCTGGGAGGGGAGTGGGGACTGGTGGTTAGAGCAGGGGGGGGCTGGGAGCCAGGACGCCTGGGTTCTCTCCCCGGCTCTGGGAGCGGAGTGGGGGCTGGTGGTTGGAGCAGGGGGGGCTGGGAGCCAGGACTCCTGGGTTCTCTCCCCAGCTCTGGGAGGGCAGTGGGGGCTGGTGGTTAGAGCGGGGGGGTGGGGGTGGGAGCCAGGACTCCTGGGTTCTCTCCCTGGCTCTGGGAGCGGAGTGGGGGCTGGTGGTTGGAGCAGGGGGGGCTGGGAGCCAGGACTCCTGGGTTCTCTCCCCAGCTCCCACTCACTCCAGTCCCCTCCCCTCCGTATAACCGGCCAGGCGGGCGAGCCAGCAATGCTCCGGCAGCTGGCGACTCGGGGCGCAAGGGCCAATCCAGCCAGCCGGGAAGCCTTCGACGGGGCCCACCAGGCCCGAGCGGCAGTGAAGACAAGTCTGGCGTGTGTGTAATCAATGGGCGTTCCTCGCCGCGTGTGGTTTCTTTCCAGCGCCTGGCTCTGCGCCTTTAAATCCTCCCCCCATTGTTCCCATCTGTTGTGGTTTGAAGCATTTTATCCCAGAGCAGGAGGAATTTTTTCCCCCTACCATGTGCAGGCAGGGAAAGAAGCCGTGGGCTGGAGTTAGCAGCAGATTTCAGAGAAGGTTTCCCCCCCTCTCCTTGGGAGAAAACCCCCTGGCCTCCCAGAGGTGGAGTTCCCTGCTTCAAATAGCCAGCCAGTCTGATTTCGAAGAAACGGCCGAACGTCCAGGTTGGCTCTTTTGTTAGACAATAACCCCTCGGAAACACAGGCTCTGCTAAGCAAGGACCCAGCCCTTACAGCTGGGTCCGAAGCTAGAAACGGGCCGACACCTAGTTTGAAACCAACACATTGGAGCTCACACCTGGTTTGAAACCAAGAAACCCCAGTTGACAATTGGTCTGATGCTTTCGAAGCCAGAGATCAGAGTCTACGAGTGAACTGAAACCAAGACATCAGCCTTTACGGCTTGTTTGTGACTTGGGACTTTACAACCAGGCTGACGCTTACGAGGCAAGAAATCCCGACTGGTTTGAAACGTAGGACGCCAGAAATCGGCGTTCATGACTGGGAAGCGCCCGAAGCTGAAAACGGGAGTTTAAAGGAACGAAACAAGAATTCGGAGCTGCCAGCCGGTTTCGATCTTCCTTCCAAGCGACGGAAAATAAATCAGAGCCCAACTACAAAAAGGGGTGAAGCCCGGCTCACAGCTAGTGACCTCTCCCTGGAGGAGATGGGTGGTTACCACTGATGTGAAACCTCCAAGGAGCAGAGCGGAGGGGAGAATTTCCGAGGCAGGAGTCGGCCGTCCAGGCGCGGTGGCCGTTCCCCGGGGCAGCGAGCGAGACCCGCTTGTGGAGTCGAGGAGGAGGTTGCATCTGGCTGGGAACGGTTTCCAGCGCGGCCCACACGAAATCAGCGCTTGGCAACCGACGAAACCCTCCCGGGAGCGAAGAGGTCGGGGTTTGGCAAAACCAGAGCTGGGGAAGCGGCTGCCTCTTGCCACGGCTGCAGCGCGGCCCCCCTGCCCCGGAGGAACCCCTGGAGTTTGTTTTGGACGCGGGCCGCCCGAGGCCTTGCTGCGTGGCTCAGACGGCGTGGATGGAAATCTCCCGTGGGCTGGCTGTTTCCCCCCCCTCCTCGCTCGGGGTTCGTGGGCAGAGAAGGGGGTAGCGGATTTTGCGGCAAGCCAGGCACCCCACCCCAGCCTTGGAGAAAACAGCCCCCCAGCCGTCGCCATGGCTCCAGCCCCGTGCTGACGGGGGAGCAGGCGTCTGCGCCCCCTTGGCCAAGGAGACTCGCCCTCCGCTCTCTTGCCAGCCTCCGGGTTGGGATCCGACGCCCCTGGCTGAGGATGTGGCCCAAGATCCCCGGGGCTCGGGGGGGCCTGGGGCCGTCTCTTGGGGGGGATTGAGGCTCGGAGAGGGGGGAGGGAGGGGTGCAGACATGCAGAGGGCCAGTATGATCGGGATCCCCAGCCTGGAGCAAGCCGGATCCTTCGCCCAGCAGTTCAAGACCACACGGTTCTCCTATCACCTGGAGAGCCGGGCCGACGGGCACCGAGCCGGTAAGGGGGAGGGGCATCTTCTGCATTCAGGGGGAACCTGTGGGGGGGGGTGATTTCTTTGTCAAGTGGGGGAGGGGACTGGGAGCCCAGACTCCTGGGTTCTCTCCTGGCTCTGGGAGGAGAGTGGGGGCTGGTAGGTCAGAGCAGGGGGGGCTGAGAGCCAGGACTCCTGGGTTCCCTCCCCGGCTGTGGGAGGGGAGTGGGGGCTGGTGGGTTAGAGCGGGGGGGGGCTGGGAGCCAGGACTCCTGGGTTCCCTCCCCGGCTGTGGGATGGGGGTGGGGGATGGTGGTTAGAGCAGGGGGGGCTGGGAGCCAGGACTCCTGGGTTCCCTCCCTGGCTGTGGGATGGGGGTGGGGGCTGGTGGTTAGAGCAAGGGGGGCTGGGAGCCAGGACTCCTGGGTTCTCTCCCTGGCTCCGGGATGGGAGTGGGGTCTAGGGGTTAGAGCAGGGGCGGCCGGGACTGACAATGCCAAACTTGGGTGCCTTGTGCTGCATTTTATGGTGACAGGTGACGTTCAGCCCCCGGGTTTTAGATATTTGTCTCTTCCCTTGGACTCTGCCCTGCCCCCACCCAGTCGGTCCTGCCTCTGGGCACAGGGCAGGAGAGCGGCTCCTTGTCCTGGTCGGCTGGCGGTGGAAGGGTCCCAGGGTGCTGGGTGGGCAGCCCCTGGTCTGAGACCCTGTCTCATCGCTGGGGGAATGGCTCTGTGACCCCCCTCCCCTCCCAGAGCGGGGAGAGAACCCAGGAGTCCGGGCTCCCAGCCCCCCCATCTCTAACCACCAGACCCCACTTCCCTCCCAGAGCTAGGGAGAGAACCCAGGAGTCGGGCTCCCAGCCCCCCCTGCTCTAACCACCAGACCTCACTCCCCTCCCAGAGCTAGGGAGAGAACCCAGGAGTCCTGGCTCCCAGCCCCCCCTGCTCTAACCACCAGACCCCACTCCCCTCCCAGAGCGGGGAGAGAACCCAGGAGTCCTGGCTCCCAGCCCCCTGCTCTAACCCACCAAACCCCGCTCCCCTCCCAGAGCCGGGGAGAGAACCCTTGAGT